>NW_027477367.1:0-78464 GCF_051020955.1 Megalopta genalis | reverse complement strand
ACGAAACACATGATTTAGCTTCAAATCATTTCGAAGTAGAAGGATTAGATTCAAATCTATGCGAAACAAACGATTTAACATCAGATAGTTGCGATATAAGTGATATAGATTCAAATGCAAGAGAAACAAACGAGTTAGCTTCAAATCAATGCGAAACACATGATTTAGCTGCAAATCAATGCAGTGTTGAAGATTTAGCTTCAAATCCATTCGAAACAAATGATTTAACATCAGATGGTTGCGATATAAGTGATTTAGTTCCAAATGCAGACGAAACAAACGAGTTAGCTTCAAATCCAAACGAAACATATGATTCAGCTTCAAATAAATGCGATATAGAAGGTTTAGCTTCAAATCCATGCGACACAATTGATATAGCTTTAGATACTTGCGATATACGAGATATAGCTTCAAATGCAGAAGAATCAAACGAGTTAGCTTCAAATCCATGCGAAGCACATGATTTAGCTTCAAAATCATTTCGAAGTAGAAGGATTAGATTCAAATCTATGCGAAACAAATGATTTAACATCAGATAGTTGCGATATAAGAGATATAGCTTCAAATGCAAGAGAAACACAAACGAGATAGCTTAAAATCCAAGCGAAACACATGATTATGCTTCAGAATAATGCGATATAGAAGGTTTAGCTTCAAATCCATGCGACACAAATGATTTAACATCAAATAGTTGCGATATAAGGGATATAGCTTCAAATGCAGACGAAACAAATTAGATAGCATCAAATCCAAGCGAAACACATGATTTAGCTTCAAATCAATGCGATGTAGAATGTTTAGCTGCAAATCCATGCGACACAATTGATATAGCTTAAGATACTTGCGATATAAGAGATATAGCTTCAAATGCTGACGAAATAAACGAGTTAGCTCCAAATCCAAGCGAAACACATGATAGAGCTGCAAATCAAAGCGATATAGAAGGTTTAGCTTCAAATCCATGCGACACAAATGATATAGCTTCAGATACTTGCGATATAAGAGATATAGCTTCAAATGCAGACGAAACAAACGAGTTAGCTTCAAATCCATGCGAAGCACATGATTTAGCTTCAAATCATTTCGAAGTAGAAGGATTAGATTCAAATCTATGCGAAACAAATGATTTAACATCAGATAGTTGCGATATAAGTGATATAGCTTCAAATACAAGTGAAACAAACGAGTTAGCTTCAAATAAATGCGAAACACATGATTTAGCTGCAAATCAATGCAGTGGTGAAGGTTTAGCTTCAAATCCATGCGACAAAAATGATATAGCTTCAGATACTTGCGATATAAGTGATTTAGCTCCAAATGCAGCGAAACCAAAAATAGCTTCAAATCCAAGCGAAACACATGATATAGCTTCAAATAACTGCGATGTAGAAGGTTTAGCTTCAAATCCATGCGATACAAATGATTTAGCTTCAGATACTTGCGATATAAGAGATATAGCTTCAAATGCAGACGAAACAAACAAGTTAGCTTCATATCCAAGCGAAAGACATGATTTAGCTTTAAATCAATGCGAAGTAAGAGGTTTAGCTTCAAATCCTTGCGAAACAAATGATTTAGTTTCAAACACTTGGTATATAAGTGATATAGCTTCAAATGCAGACGAAGCAAACGAGTAATCATCAAATCCATACGAAACACATGATTCAGCTGCAAATAAATGCAATATAGAAGATTTAGGGTTCAAATTCATGCGAAACAAATGATTTAGCTTCAGATACTTGCGATATAAGAGATATAGCTTCAAATGCAGACGAAACAAACGAGTCAGATTCAAATCCATGCGAAACACATGATTGAGCTGCAAATCAATGCGATGTAGAAGGTTTAGCTTCAAATCCACGCGAAACACATGATTTAGCTTCCAATCAATGCGATATAGAAGGTTTATCTTCAAATCCATGCGAAACAAATGATTTAGCTTCAAACACGTGGGATATAAGTGGTATAGCTTCAAATGCAGACGAAGCAAACGAGTGAGCTTCACATCCACGCGAAACACATGATTTAGCTTAAAATCAATGCGATATAGAAGGTTTAGCTTCAAATCCATGCGAAACAAATGATTTAGCTTCAAACACTTGGGATATAAGTGATATAGCTTCAAATGCAGACGAAACAAACTAGATAGCATCAAATCCAAGCGAAACACATGATTTAGCTTCAAATCATTTCGAAGTAGAAGGATTAGATTCAAATCTATGCGAAACAAATGATTTAACATCAGATAGTTGCGATATAAGTGATATAGCTTCAAATGCAAGAGAAACAAACGAGTTAGCTTCAAATCAATGCGAAACACATGATTTAGCTGCAAATCAATGCAGTGTTGAAGATTTAGCTTCAAATCCATTCGAAACACATGATTTAGCTTCAAATCAATGCGATAGAGAAGGTTTAGCTTCAAATCCATGCGAAACACATGATTTAGCTTCAAATCAATGCGATATAGAAGGATTAACTTCAAATCCATGCGAAACAAATGATTTAGCTTCAAACACGTGGGATATAAGTGATATAGCTTCAAATGCAGACGAAGCAAACGAGTGAGCTTCACATCCACGCGAAACACATGATTTTGCTTCAAATCAATGCGATATAGAAGGTTTAGCTTCAAATCCATGCGAAACAAATGATTTAGCTTCAAACACTTGGGATATAAGTGATATAGCTTCAAATGCAGACGAATCAAACGAGTTTGCTTCATATCGAAGCGAATCACATGATTTAGCTTCAAATCATTGCGAAGTAGAAGGATTAGATTCAAATCTATGCGAAACAAATGATTTAACATCAGATAGTTGCGATATAAGTGATATAGCTTCAAATGCAAGAGAAACAAACGAGTTAGCTTCAAATCAATGCGAAACACATGATTTAGATTCAAATCAATGCGATATAGAAGGTTTATCTTCAAATCCATGCGACACAAATGATATAGCTTCAGATACTTGCGATATAAGAGATATAGCTTCAAATGCAGACGAAACAAACGAGTTAGCTTCAAATCCAGGTGAAGTACATGATTTAGATTCAAATCAATGCGATATAGAAGGTTTATCTTCAAATCCATGCGACACAAATGATATAGCTTCAGATACTTGCGATATAAGAGATATAGCTTCAAATGCAGACGAAACAAACGAGTTAGCTTCAAATCCAGGTGAATCACATGATTTAGCTTCAAATCAATTCGAAGTACAAGGATTAGCTTCAAATCTATGCGATACAAATGATTTAGCATCAGATATATGCGATATAAGTGATATAGCTTCAAATGCAGACGAAACAAACGAGGTAGCTTCAAATCCAAGCGAAACACATGATTTAGCTTCAAGTCAATGCGTTGTAGAAGGATTAGCTTCAAATCCACGCGAAACACATGATTTAGCTTCAAATAAATGCGATGCAGAAGGTTTAGCTTCAAATCCATTGCGACACAAATTATATAGATTCAGATACTTGCGATATAAGACATATAGCTTCAAATGCAGTCGAAACAAACGAGTTAGCTTCATATCCATGCGAAACACATGATTTCGCTTCAAATCAATGCGGTATAGAAGGTTTAGCTTCAAATCCATGCGACACAATTGATATAGCTTTAGATACTTGCGATATACGAGATATAGCTTCAAATGCAGACGAATCAAACGAGTTAGCTTTCAAATCCAAGTGAAACACATGATTCAGCGTCAAATCATAGAAGGTTTAGCTTCAAATCCATGTGACACAAATGATATAGCTTTAGATACTTGCGATATAAGAGATATAGCTTCAAATGCAGACGAATCAAACGAGTTAGCTTCATATCGAAGCGAATCACATGATTTAGCTTCAAATCATTGCGAAGTAGAAGGATTAGATTCAAATCTATGCGAAACAAATGATTTAACATCAGATAGTTGCGATATAAGTGATATAGCTTCAAATGCAAGAGAAACAAACGAGTTAGCTTCAAATCAATGCGAAACACATGATTTAGTTTCAAATCAATGCGATATAGAAGGTTTATCTTCAAATCCTTCGACACAAATGATATAGCTTCAGATACTTGCGATATAAGAGATATAGCTTCAAATGCAGACGAAACAAACGAGTTAGCTTCAAATCCAGGTGAAGCACATGATTTAGCTTCAAATCAATTCGAAGTACAAGGATTAGCTTCAAATCTATGCGATACAAATGATTTAGCATCATATATATGCGATATAAGTGACATAGCCTCAAATGCAGACGAAACAAACGAGATAGCTTCAAATCCAAGCGAAACACATGATTTAGCTTCAAGTCAATGCGTTGTAGAAGGATTAGCTTCAAATCCACGCGAAACACATGATTTAGCTTCAAATAAATGCGATGCAGAAGGTTTAGCTTCAAATCCATTGCGACACAAATTATATAGCTTCAGATACTTGCGATATAAGACATATAGCTTCAAATGCAGTCGAAACAAACGAGTTAGCTTCATATCCATGCGAAACACAAGATTTAGCTTCAAATCAATTCGAAGTAGAAGGAATAGTTTCAAATCCGGGCGATGCAAATGATTTAGCTTCAGATAATTGCGATATAACAGATATAGCTTCAAATGAAGACGAAACAAACGAGTTAGCTTCATATCCAAGCGAAACACATGATTTAGCTTTAAATCAATGCGATGTAGAAGGTTTAGCTCAAAACCATGCGAAACAAATTATTTAGCTTCAAACACTTGGGATATAAGTGATATAGCTTCAAATGCAGACGAAACAACCGAGTGAGATTCAAATCCATGCGAAACACATGATTCAGCTGCAATTCAATTCGAAGTAGAAGATTTAACGTCAAATCCAAGCGAAACAAATGATTTAACATCAGATGGTTGCGATATAAGTGATATAGCTTCAAATGCAGACGAAACAAACGAGATTTGTTTCAAATCCAAGCGAAACACATGATTTAGCTTCAAATCAATGCCATGTTGAAGGTTTAGCTTCAAAATCCACGCGAAACACATGATTTCGCTTCAAATCAATGCGGTATAGAAGGTTTAGCTTCAAATCCATGCGACACAAATGATATAACATCAGATAGTTGCGATATAAGTGATATAGCTTTAAATGCTGACGAAACAATCGAGTTAGCTTCAAATCCATGCGGAGCACATGATTTAGCTTCACATCAATGCGATGTAGAAAGGTTTAGCTTCAAATCCATGCGAAACAAATGATTTAACATCAGATAGTTGCGATATAAGTGATATAGCTTCAAATGCAGACGAAATAAACGAGTTAGATCCAAATCCAAGCGAATCACATGATTTAGCTTCAAATCAATGCGATATAGAAGGATTAACTTCAAATCCATGCGAAACAAATGATTTAGCTTCAAACACGGGGGATATAAGTGGTATAGCTTCAAATGCAGACGAAGCAAACGAGTGAGCTTCACATCCACGCGAAACACATGATTTAGCTTAAAATCAATGCGATATAGAAGGTTTAGCTTCAAATCCATGCGAAACAAATGATTTAGCTTCAAACACATGGGATATAAGTGATATAGCTTCAAATGCAGACGAAACAAACTAGATAGCATCAAATCCAAGCGAAACACATGATTTAGCTTCAAATCATTGCGATGTAGAAGGATTAGATTCAAATCTATGCGAAACAAATGATTTAACATCAGATAGTTGCGATATAAGTGATATAGCTTCAAATGCAAGAGAAACAAACGAGTTAGCTTCAAATCAATGAGAAACACATGATCTAGCTGCAAATCAATGCAGTGTTGAAGATTTAGCTTCAAATCCATTCGAAACACATGATTTAGCTTCAAATCAATGAGATAGAGAAGGTTTAGCTTCAAATCCATGCTAAACACATGATTTAGCTTCAAATGAATGCGATATTGAAGGTTTAGCTTCAAATCCAGGCGACACAAATGATATAGCTTCAGATACTTGCGATATAAGAGATATCGCTTCAAATGCAGACGAAACAAACGAGTTAGCTTCAAATCATTTCGAAGTAGAAGGATTAGATTCAAATCTATGCGAAACAAATGATTTAACATCAGATAGTTGCGATATAAGTGATATAGCTTCAAATGCAAGAGAAACAAACGAGTTAGCTTCAAATCACTGCGAAACACATGATTTAGCTGCAAATCAATGCAGTGTTGAAAATTTAGCTCCAAATCCATTCGAAACAAATGATTTAACATCAGATAGTTGCGATATAAGTGATTTAGCTCCAAATGCAGACGAAACAAACTAGATAGCTTCAAATCCAAGCGAAACACATGATTTAGCTTCAAATCAATGCGATGTAGAAGGTTTAGCTTCAAATCCATGCGAAACAAATGATTTAACATCAGGTACATGCGATATAAGTGATATAGCTTCAAATGCAAGGGAAACACAAACGCGTTAGCTTCCAAGCCATGCAAAACCGATGATTATGCTTCAGAGTAATGCGATATAGAAGGTTTAGCTACAAATCCATGCGACACAAATGATTTAACATCAAATAGTTGCGATATAAGAGATATAGCTTCAAATGCAGACGAAAACAAACGAGTCAGATTCAAATCCATGCGAAACACATGATTGAGCTGCAAATCAATGCGATGTAGAAGATTTAGCTTCAAATCCATGCGAAACAAATGGTTTAACATCAGACAGTTGCGATATAAGAGATATAGCTTCAAATGCAGACGAATCAAACGAGTTAGCTTCATATCGAAGCGAATCACATGATTTAGCTTCAAATCATTGCGATGTAGAAGGTTTAACTTCAAATCCATGCGATACAAATGATTTACATTCAAACGGTTGGGATATATGTGATATAGCTTCAAATGCAGACGAAATAAACGAGTTAGCTCCAAATCCAAGCGAAACACATGATAGAGCTGCAAATCAATGCTATTTAGAAGGTTTAGCTTCAAATCCACGCGAAACACAAAATTTAGCTTCAAATCAATGCGAAATAGAAGGTTTAGCTTCAAATCCATGCGATACAAATGATTTAGCTTCAGATACTTGCGATATAAGAGATATAGCTTCAAATGCAGACGAAACAAACGAGTTAGCATCATATCCAAGCGAAAGACATGATTTAGCTTTAAATCAATGCGATATAGAAGGTTTAGCTTCAAATCCATGCGACACAAATGATATAGCTTCAGATACTTGCGATATAAGAGATATAGCTTCAAATGCAGACGAAACAAACGAGTTAGCTTCAAATCCAGGTGAAGCACATGATTTAGCTTCAAATCAATGCGATGTAGAAGGTTTAGCTTCAAATCCATGCGAAACAAATGGTTTAACATCAGGTACATGCGATATAAGTGATATAGCTTCAAATGCAAGAGAAACACAAACGAGTTAGCTTCAAATCCATGCGAAACACATGATTTAGATTCAAATCAATGCGATGTAGAAGGTTTAGCTTCAAATCCATGCGAAACAAATGATTTAACATCAGATAGTTGCGATATAAGTGATATAGCTTCAATGCAGACGAAACAAACGAGTTAGCTTCAAATCCATGCGAAGCACATGATTTAGCTTCAAATCATTTCGAAGTAGAAGGATTAGATTCAAATCTATGCGAAACAAATGATTTAACATCAGATAGTTGCGATATAAGAGATATAGCTTCAAATGCAAGTGAAACAAACGAGTTAGCTTCAAATCAATGCGAAACACATGATTTATCTGCAAATCAATGCAGTGTTGAAGATTTATCTTCAAATCCATTCGAAACAAATGATTTAGCTTCAGATACTTGCGATATAAGAGATATAGCTTCAAACGCAGACGAAACAAACGAGTTAGCTTCAAATCCAAACGAAACACATGATTTAGCTTCAAGTCAATGCGTTGTAGAAGGTTTAGCTTCAAATCCGCGCGAAACACATGATTTAGCTTCAAATAAATGCGATGCAGAAGGTTTAGCTTCAGATCCATGCGACACAAATTATATAGCTTCAGATACTTGCGATATAAGACATATAGCTTCAAATGCAGTCGAAACAAACGAGTTAGCTTCATATCCATGCGAAACACAAGATTTAGCTTCAAATCAATTCGAAGTAGAAGGAATAGTTTCAAATCCGGGCGATGCAAATGATTTAGCTTCAGATAATTGCGATATAACAGATATAGCTTCAAATGAAGACGAAACAAACGAGTTAGCTTCATATCCAAGCGAAACACATGATTTAGCTTTAAATCAATGCGATGTAGAAGGTTTAGCTTCAAATCCATGCGAAACAAATTATTTTGCTTCAAACACTTGGGATATAAGTGATATAGCTTCAAATGCAGACGAAACTAACGAGTGAGATTCAAATCCATGCGAAACACATGATTCAGCTGCAAATCAATTCGAAGTAGAAGATTTAACGTCAAATCCATGCGAAACAAATGATTTAACATCAGATAGTTGCGATATAAGTGATATAGATTCAAATGCAGACGAAACAAACGAGATTTGTTTCAAATCCAAGCGAAATACATGATTTAGCTTCAAATCAATGCCATGTAGAAGGTTTAGCTTCAAATCCACGCGAAACACATGATTTCACTTCAAATCAATGCGGTATAGAAGGTTTAGCTTCAAATCCATGCGACACAAATGATATAACATCAGATAGTTGCGATATAAGTGATATAGCTTCAAATGCTGACGAAACAATCGAGTTAGCTTCAAATCCATGCGGAGCACATGATTTAGCTTCACATCAATGCGATGTAGAAAGTTTAGTTTCAAATCCATGCGAAACAAATGATTTAACATCAGATAGTTGCGATATAAGTGATATAGCTTCAAATGCAGACGAAATAAACGAGTTAGATCCAAATCCAAGCGAATCACATGATTTAGCTTCAAATCAATGCGATATAGACGATTAACTTCAAATCCATGCGAAACAAATGATTTAGCTTCAAACACGTGGGATATAAGTGGTATAGCTTCAAATGCAGTCGAAGCAAACAAGTGAGATTCACATCCACGCGAAACACATGATTTAGCTTAAAATCAATGCGATATAGAAGGTTTAGCTTCAAATCCATGCGAAACAAATGATTTAGCTTCAAACACTTGGGATATAAGTAATATAGCTTCAAATGCAGACGAAACAAACTAGATAGCATCAAATCCAAGCGAAACACATGATTTAGCTTCAAATCATTTCGAAGTAGAAGGATTAGATTCAAATCTATGCGATACAAATGATTTAGCATCAGATACATTTGATATAAGTGATATAGCTTCAAATGCAGGAGAAACAAACGTGTTAGCTTCAAATCCATGCAAAACAAATGATTATGCTTCAAATCAATGCTATTTAGAAGGTTTAGCTTCAAATCCGTGCGACAAATGAATAAGCTTCAAACAATTGGGATATAAGTGATATAGCTTGAAATGCAGACCAAACAAACGAGTTAGCTTCAAATCCATGCGAAACAGATGATTTTGCTTCAAATCAATTCGAAGCAGAAGGATTAGCTTCAAATCCATGCGAAACAACTGATTTAACATCAGATAGTTGCGATATAAGTTATATAGCTTCAAATGCAGACGAAACAAACGAGATAGCTTCAAATCCAAGCGAAACACATGATTTAGCTGCAAGTCAATGCGTTGTAGAAGGTTTAGCTTCAAATTCACGCGAAACACATGATTTAGCTTCAAATAAATGCGATGCAGAAGGTTTAGCTTCAAATCCATGCGAAACAAATGATTTAGCTTCAAACACGTCGGATATAAGTGGTATAGCTTCAAATGCAGACGAAATAAACGAGTTAGATCCAAATCCAAGCGAATCACATGATTTAGCTTCAAATCAATGCGATATAGAAGGATTAACTTCAAATCCATGCGAAACAAATGATTTAGCTTCAAACACGTCGGATATAAGTGGTATAGCTTCAAATGCAGAAAAAGCAAACGAGTGAGCTTCACATCCACGCGAAACACATGATTTAGCTTAAAATCAATGCGATATAGAAGGTTTAGCTTCAAATCCATGCGAAACAAATGATTTAGCTTCAAACACTTGGGATATAAGTGATATAGCTTCAAATGCAGACGAAACAAACTAGATAGCATCAAATCCAAGCGAAACACATGATTTAGCTTCAAATCATTTCGAAGTAGAAGGATTAGATTCAAATCTATGCGAAACAAATGATTTAACATCAGATAGTTGCGATAAAAGTGATATAGCTTCAAATGCAAGAGAAACAAACGAGTTAGCTTCAAATCAATGCGAAACACATGATTTAGCTGCAAATCAATGCAGTGTTGAAGATTTAGCTTCAAATCCATTCGAAACACATGATTTAGCTTCAAATCAATGCGATAGAGAAGGTTTAGCTTCAAATCCATGCGAAACACATGATTTAGCTTCAAATCAATGCGATATAGAAGGATTAACTTCAAATCCATGCGAAACAAATGATTTAGCTTCAAACACGTGGGATATAAGTGATATAGCTTCAAATGCAGACGAAGCAAACGAGTGAGATTCAAATCCATGCGAAACACATGATTCAGCTGCAATTCAATTCGAAGTAGAAGATTTAACGTCAAATCCAAGCGAAACAAATGATTTAACATCAGATGGTTGCGATATAAGTGATATAGCTTCAAATGCGGACGAAACAAACGAGATTTGTTTCAAATCCAAGCGAAACACATGATTTAGCTTCAAATCAATGCCATGTTGAAGGTTTAGCTTCAAATCCACGCGAAACACATGATTTCGCTTCAAATCAATGCGGTATAGAAGGTTTAGCTTCAAATCCATGCGACACAAATGATATAACATCAGATAGTTGCGATATAAGTGATATAGCTTTAAATGCTGACGAAACAATCGAGTTAGCTTCAAATCCATGCGGAGCACATGATTTAGCTTCACATCAATGCGATGTAGAAAGTTTAGCTTCAAATCCATGCGAAACAAATGATTTAACATCAGATAGTTGCGATATAAGTGATATAGCTTCAAATGCAGACGAAATAAACGAGTTAGATCCAAATCCAAGCGAATCACATGATTTAGCTTCAAATCAATGCGATATAGAAGGATTAACTTCAAATCCATGCGAATCAAATGATTTAGCTTCAAACACGTGGGATATAAGTGGTATAGCTTCAAATGCAGACGAAGCAAACGAGTGAGCTTCACATCCACGCGAAACACATGATTTCGCTTCAAATCAATGCGGTATAGAAGGTTTAGCTTCAAATCCATGCGACACAAATGATATAACATCAGATAGTTGCGATATAAGTGATATAGCTTCAAATGCTGACGAAATAAACGAGTTAGATCCAAATCCAAGCGAATCACATGATTTAGCTTCAAATCAATGCGATATAGAAGGATTAACTTCAAATCCATGCGAAACAAATGATTTAGCTTCAAACACGTGGGATATAAGTGATATAGCTTCAAATGCAGACGAAGCAAACGAGTGAGCTTCAAATCCACGCGAAACACATGATTTAGCTTCAAATCAATGCGATATAGAAGGTTTAGCTTCAAATCCATGCGAAACAAATGATTTAGCTTCAAACACTTGGGATATAAGTGATATAGCTTCAAATGCAGACGAAACAAACGAGTCAGATTCATATCCATGCGAAACACATGATTGAGCTGCGAATCAATGCGATGTAGAAGGTTTAGCTTCAAATCCACGCGAAACACATGATTTAGCTTCCAATCAATGCGATATAGAAGGTTTATCTTCAAATCCATGCGACACAAATGATATAGCTTCAGATACTTGCGATATAAGAGATATAGCTTCAAATGCAGACGAAACAAACGAGTTAGCTTCAAATCCAGGTGAAGCACATGATTTAGCTTCAAATCAATTCGAAGTACAAGGATTAGCTTCAAATCCATGCGAAACAAATGATTTAACATCAGATAGTTGCGATATAAGTGATATAGCTTCAAATGCAGACGAAATAAACGAGTTAGATCCAAATCCAAGCGAATCACATGATTTAGCTTCAAATCAATGCGATATAGAAGGATTAACTTCAAATCCATGCGAAACAAATGATTTAGCTTCAAACACGTCGGATATAAGTGGTATAGCTTCAAATGCAGACGAAGCAAACGAGTGAGCTTCACATCCACGCGAAACACATGATTTAGCTTAAAATCAATGCGATATAGAAGGTTTAGCTTCAAATCCATGCGAAACAAATGATTTAGCTTCAAACACTTGGGATATAAGTGATATAGCTTCAAATGCAGACGAAACAAACTAGATAGCATCAAATCCAAGCGAACACATGATTTAGCTTCAAATCATTTCGAAGTAGAAGGATTAGATTCAAATCTATGCGAAACAAATGATTTAACATCAGATAGTTGCGATATAAGTGATATAGCTTCAAATGCAAGAGAAACAAACGAGTTAGCTTCAAATCAATGCGAAACACATGATTTAGCTGCAAATCAATGCAGTGTTGAAGATTTAGCTTCAAATGCATTCGAAACACATGATTTAGCTTCAAATCAATGAGATAGAGAAGGTTAGCTTCAAATCCATGCTAAACACATGATTTAGCTTCAAATCAATGCGATATTGAAGGTTTAGCTTCAAATCCAGGCGACACAAATGATATAGCTTCAGATACTTGCGATATAAGAGATATAGCTTCAAATGCAGACGAATCAAACGAGTTAGCTTCATATCGAAGCGAATCACATGATTTAGCTTCAAATCATTGCGATGTAGAAGGTTTAACTTCAAATCCATGCGATACAAATGATTTACATTCAAACGGTTGGGATATATGTGATATAGCTTCAAATGCAGACGAAATAAACGAGTTAGCTCCAAATCCAAGCGAAACACATGATAGAGCTGCAAATCAATGCGATTTAGAAGGTTTAGCTTCAAATCCACGCGAAACACATGATTTAAGCTTCAAATCAATGCGAAATAGAAGGTTTAGCTTCAAATCCATGCGATACAATGATTTAGCTCCAGATACTTGCGATATAAGAGATATAGCTTCAAATGCAGACGAAACAAACGAGTTAGCTTCATATCCAAGCGAAAGACATGATTTAGCTTTAAATCAATGCGATATAGAAGGTTTAGCTTCAAATCCATGCGACACAAATGATATAGCTTCAGATACTTGCGATATAAGAGATATAGCTTCAATGCAGACGAAACAAACGAGTTAGCTTCAAATCCAGGTGAAGCACATGATTTAGCTTCAAATCAATGCGATGTAGAAGGTTTAGCTTCAAATCCATGCGAAACAAATGATTTAACATCAGGTACATGCGATATAAGTGATATAGCTTCAAATGCAAGAGAAACACAAACGAGTTAGCTTCAAATCCATGCGAAAGACATGATTTAGATTCAAATCAATGCGATGTAGAAGATTTAAAGTCAAATCCAAGCGAAACAAATGATTTAACATCAGATGGTTGCGATATAAGTGATATAGCTTCAAATGCAGACGAAACAAACGAGATTTGTTTCAAATCCAAGCGAAACACATGATTTAGCTTCAAATCAATGCCATGTTGAAGGTTTAGCTTCAAATCCACGCGAAACACATGATTTCGCTTCAAATCAATGCGGTATAGAAGGTTTAGCTTCAAATCCTTGCGACACAAATGATATAACATCAGATAGTTGCGATATAAGTGATATAGCTTTAAATGCTGACGAAACAATCGAGTTGGCTTCAAATCCATGCGGAGCACATGATTTAGCTTCACATCAATGCGATGTAGAAAGTTTAGCTTCAAATCCATGCGAAACAAATGATATAACATCAGATAAGTTGCGATATAAGTGATATAGCTTCAAATGCAGACGAAATAAACGAGTTAGATCCAAATCCAAGCGAATGACATGATTTAGCTTCAAATCAATGCGATATAGAAGGATTAACTTCAAATCCATGTGAAACAAATGATTTAGCTTCAAACACGTGGGATATAAGTGGTATAGCTTCAAATGCAGACGAAGCAAACGAGTGAGCTTCACATCCACGCGAAACACATGATTTAGCTTAAAATCAATGCGATATAGAAGGTTTAGCTTCAAATCCATGCGAAACAAATGATTTAGCTTCAAACACTTGGGATATAAGTGATATAGCTTCAAATGCAGACGAAACAAACTAGATAGCATCAAATCCAAGCGAAACACATGATTTAGCTTCAAATCATTTCGAAGTAGAAGGATTAGATTCAAATCTATGCGAAACAAATGATTTAACATCAGATAGTTGCGATATAAGTGATATAGCTTCAAATGCAAGAGAAACAAACGAGTTAGCTTCAAATCAATGAGAAACACATGATTTAGCTGCAAATCAATGCAGTGTTGAAGATTTAGCTTCAAATCCATTCGAAACACATGATTTAGCTTCAAATCATGCGATAGAGAAGGTTTAGCTTCAAATCCATGCGAAACACATGATTTAGCTTCAAATCAATGCGATATAGAAGGATTAACTTCAATCCATGCGAAACAAATGATTTAGCTTCAAACACGTGGGATATAAGTGATATAGCTTCAAATGCAGACGAAGCAAACGAGTGAGCTTCACATCCACGCGAAACACATGATTTTGCTTCAAATCAATGCGATATAGAAGGTTTAGCTTCAAATCCATGCGAAACAAATGATTTAGCTTCAAACACTTGGGATATAAGTGATATAGCTTCAAATGCAGACGAAACAAACTAGATAGCATCAAATCCAAGCGAAACACATGATTAGCTTCAAATCATTTCGAAGTAGAAGGATTAGATTCAAATCTATGCGAAACAAATGATTTAACATCAGATAGTTGCGATATAAGTGATATAGCTTCAAATGCAAGAGAAACAAACGAGTTAGCTTCAAATCAATGCGAAACACATGATTTAGCTGCAAATCAATGCAGTGTTGAAGATTTAGCTTCAAATGCATTCGAAACACATGATTTAGCTTCAAATCAATGAGATAGAGAAGGTTTAGCTTCAAATCCATGCTAAACACATGATTTAGCTTCAAACACGTGGATATAAGGTGATATAGCTTTCAAATGCAGACGAAGCAAACGAGTGAGCTCCACATCCACGCGAAACACATGATTTTGCTTCAAATCAATGCGATATAGAAGGTTTAGCTTCAAATCCATGCGAAACAAATGATTTAGCTTCAAACACTTGGGATATAAGTGATATAGCTTCAAATGCAGACGAAACAAACTAGATAGCATCAAATCCAAGCGAAACACATGATTTAGCTTCAAATCATTTCGAAGTAGAAGGATTAGATTCAAATCTATGCGAAACAAATGATTTAACATCAGATAGTTGCGATATAAGTGATATAGCTTCAAATGCAAGAGAAACAAACGAGTTAGCTTCAATCACTGCGAAACACATGATTTAGCTGCAAATCAATGCAGTGTTGAAGATTTAGCTTCAAATCCATTCGAAACAAATGATTTAACATCAGATAGTTGCGATATAAGTGATTTAGCTCCAAATGCAGACGAAACAAACTAGATAGCTTCAAATCCAAGCGAAACACATGATTTAGCTTCAAATCAATGCGATGTAGAAGGTTTAGCTTCAAATCCATGCGAAACAAATGATTTAACATCAGGTACATGCGATATAAGTGATATAGCTTCAAATGCAAGGGAAACACAAACGCGTTAGCTTCAAAGCCATGCAAAACCGATGATTATGCTTCAGAATAATGCGATATAGAAGGTTTAGCTTCAAATCCATGCGACACAAATGATTTAACATCAAATAGTTGCGATATAAGAGATATAGCTTCAAATGCAGACGAAACAAACGAGTCAGATTCAAATCCATGCGAAACACATGATTGAGCTGCAAATCAATGCGATGTAGAAGATTTAGCTTCAAATCCATGCGAAACAAATGGTTTAACATCAGACAGTTGCGATATAAGAGATATAGCTTCAAATGCAGACGAATCAAACGAGTTAGCTTCATATCGAAGCGAATCACATGATTTAGCTTCAAATCATTGCGATGTAGAAGGTTTAACTTCAAATCCATGCGATACAAATGATTTACATTCAAACGGTTGGGATATATGTGATATAGCTTCAAATGCAGACGAAATAAACGAGTTAGCTCCAAATCCAAGCGAAACACATGATAGAGCTGCAAATCAATGCGATTTAGAAGGTTTAGCTCAAATCCACGCGAAACACATGATTTAGCTTCAAATCAATGCGAAATAGAAGGTTTAGCTTCAAATCCATGCGATACAAATGATTTAGCTTCAGATACTTGCGATATAAGAGATATAGCTTCAAATGCAGACGAAACAAACGAGTTAGCTTCATATCCAAGCGATAGACATGATTTAGCTTTAAATCAATGCGATATAGAAGGTTTAGCTTCAAATCCATGCGACACAAATGATATAGCTTCAGATACTTGCGATATAAGAGATATAGCTTCAAATGCAGACGAAACAAACGAGTTAGCTTCAAATCCAGGTGAAGCACATGATTTAGCTTCAAATCAATGCGATGTAGAAGGTTTAGCTTCAAATCCATGCGAAACAAATGATTTAACATCAAGTACATGCGATATAAGTGATATAGCTTCAAATGCAAGAGAAACACAAACGAGTTAGCTTCAAATCCATGCGAAACACATGATTTAGATTCAAATCAATGCGATGTAGAAGGTTTAGCTTCAAATCCATGCGAAACAAATGATTTAACATCAGATAGTTGCGATATAAGTGATATAGCTTCAAATGCAGACGAAACAAACGAGTTAGCTTCAAATCCATGCGAAGGCACATGATTTAGCTTCAAATCATTTCGAAGTAGAAGGATTAGATTCAAATCTATGCGAAACAAATGATTTAACATCAGATAGTTGCGATATAAGAGATATAGCTGCAAATGCAAGTGAAACAAACGAGTTAGCTTCAAATCAATGCGAAACACATGATTTAGCTGCAAATCAATGCAGTGTTGAAGATTTATCTTCAAATCCATTCGAAACAAATGATTTAGCTTCAGATACTTGCGATATATGAGATATAGCTTCAAACGCAGACGAAACAAACGAGTTAGCTTCAAATCCAAACGAAACATATGATTCAGCTTGAAATAAATGCGATATAGAAGGTTTAGCTTCAAATCTATGCGACACAATTGATATAGCTTTAGATACTTGCGATATACGAGATATAGCTTCAAATGCAGAAGAATCAAACGAGTTAGCTTCAAATCCATGCGAAGCACATGATTAGCTTCAAATCATTTCGAAGTAGAAGGATTAGATTCAAATCTATGCGAAACAAATGATTTAACATCAGATAGTTGCGATATAAGAGATATAGCTTCAAATGCAGACGAAACAAACGAGTTAGCTTCAAATCCAGGTGAAGCACATGATTTAGCTTCAAATCAATTCGAAGTACAAGGATTAGCTTCAAATCTATGCGATACAAATGATTTAGCATCAGATACATTTGATATAAGTGATATAGCTTCAAATGCAGGAGAAACAAACGAGATAGCTTCAAATCCAAGCGAAACACATGACTTAGCTTCAAATCAATGCGTTGTAGAAGGTTTAGCTTCAAATCCGCGCGAAACACATGATTTAGCTTCAATAAATGCGATGCAGAAGGTTTAGCTTCAAATCATGCGACACAATTATATAGCTTCAGATACTTGCGATATAAGACATATAGCTTCAAATGCAGTCGAAACAAACGAGTTAGCTTCATATCCATGCGAAACACAAGATTTAGCTTCAAATCAATTCGAAGTAGAAGGAATAGTTTCAAATCCGGACGATGCAAATGATTTAGCTTCAGATAATTGCGATATAACAGATATAGCTTCAAATGAAGACGAAACAAACGAGTTAGCTTCATATCCAAGCGAAACACATGATTTAGCTTTAAATCAATGCGATGTAGAAGGTTTAGCTTCAAATCCATGCGAAACAAATTATTTTGCTTCAAACACTTGGGATATAAGTGATATAGCTTCAAATGCAGACGAAACTAACGAGTGAGATTCAAATCTATGCGAAACACATGATTCAGCTGCAAATCAATTCGAAGTAGAAGATTTAACGTCAAATCCATGCGAAACAAATGATTTAACATCAGATAGTTGCGATATAAGTGATATAGATTCAAATGCAGACGAAACAAACGAGATTTGTTTCAAATCCAAGCGAAATACATGATTTAGCTTCAAATCAATGCCATGTAGAAGGTTTAGCTTCAAATCCACGCGAAACACATGATTTCGCTTCAAATCAATGCGGTATAGAAGGTTTAGCTTCAAATCCATGCGACACAAATGATATAACATCAGATAGTTGCGATATAAGTGATATAGCTTCAAATGCTGACGAAATAAACGAGTTAGATCCAAATCCAAGCGAATCACATGATTTAGCTTCAAATCAATGCGATATAGAAGGATTAACTTCAAATCCATGCGAAACAAATGATTTAGCTTCAAACACGTGGGATATAAGTGATATAGCTTCAAATGCAGACGAAGCAAACGAGTGAGCTTCAAATCCACGCGAAACACATGATTTAGCTTCAAATCAATGCGATATAGAAGGTTTAGCTTCAAATCCATGCGAAACAAATGATTTAGCTTCAAACACTTGGGATATAAGTGATATAGCTTCAAATGCAGACGAAACAAACTAGATAGCATCAAATCCAAGCGAAACACATGATTTAGCTTCAAATCAATGCGATGTAGAATGTTTAGCTTCAAATACACGCGAAACACATGATTCAGCTGCAAATAAATGCGATATAGAAGATTTAGGTTCAAATCCATGCGAAACAAATGATTTAGCTTCGGATACTTGCGATATAAGAGATATAGCTTCAAATGCAGACGAAACAAACGAGTCAGATTCAAATCCATGGGAAACACATGATTGAGCTGCAAATCAATGCGATGTAGAAGATTTAGCTTCAAATCCATGCGAAACAAATGATTTAGCATCAGACAGTTGCGATATAAGTGATATAGCTTCAAATGCAGACGTAACAAACGAGACAGTTTCAAATCTAAGCGAAACACATGATTTAGCTTCAAATCAATGCGATTTAGAAGGTTTAGCTTCAAATCAATGCGAAATAGAAGGTTTATCTTCAAATCCATGCGACACAAATGATATACATTCAGATACTTGCGATATAAGTGATATAGCTTCAAATGCAGCCGAAACAAACGAGTTAGCTTCAAATCCAAACGAAACACATGATTCAGCTTAAAATAAATGCGATATAGAAGGTTTAGCTTCAAATCCATGCGACACAATTGATATAGCATTAGATACTTGCGATATAAGAGATATAGCTTCAAATGCAGACGAATCAAACGAGTTAGCTTCAAATCCAAGCGAAACACATGATTCAGCGTCAAATCAATGCGGTATAGAAGGTTTAGCTTCAAATCCATGTGACACAAATGATATAGCTTTAGATAATTGCGATATAAGAGATATAGCTTCAAATGCAGACGAATCAAACGAGTTAGCTTCATATCGAAGCGAATCACATGATTTTGCTTCAAATCATTGCGATGTAGAAGGTTTAACTTCAAATCAACGCGAAACAAATGATTTACTTTCAAACGCTTGGGATATATGTGATATAGCTTCAAATGCAGACGAAATAAACGAGTTAGCTCCAAATCCAAGCGAAACACATGATAGAGCTGCAAATCATTGCGATATAGAAGGTTTAGCTTCAAATCCATGCGACACAAATGATATAGCTTCAGATACTTGCGATATAAGAGATATAGCTTCAAATGCAGACGAAACAAACGAGTTAGCTTCAAATCCATGCGAAGCACATGATTTAGCTTCAAATCATTTCGAAGTAGAAGGATTAGATTCTAATCTATGCGAAACAAATGATTTAACATCAGATAGTTGCGATATAAGTGATATAGCTTCAAATGCAAGTGAAACAAACGAGTTAGCTTCAAATCCATGCGAAACACATGATTTAGCTTCAAATTAATGCGATATAGAAGGTTTAGCTTCAAATCCATGCGACACAAATGATATAGCTTCAGATACTTGCGATATAAGAGATATAGCTTCAAATGCAGACGAAACAAACGAGTTAGCTTCAAATCAATGCGAAACACATGATTTAGCTGCAAATCAACGCAGTGTTGAAGATTTATCTTCAAATCCATTCGAAACAAATGATTTAACTTCAGATAGTTGCGATATAAGTGATTTAGCTCCAAATGCAGACGAAACAAACGAGATAGCTTCAAATCCAAGCGAAACACATGATATAGCTTCAAATCACTGCGATGTAGAAGGTTTAGCTTCAAATCCATGCGAAACAAATGATTTAGCTTCAGATACTTGCGATATAAGAGATATAGCTTCAAATGAAGACGAAACAAACGAGTTAGCTACATATCCAATCGAAAGACATGATTTAGCTTTAAATCAATGCGATGTAGAAGGTTTAGCTTCAAATCCATACGAAACAAATGATTTAACATCAGATAGTTGCGATATAAGTGATATAGCTTCAAATGCAAGAGAAACACAAACGAGATAGCTTCAAATCCAAGCGAAACACATGATTATGCTTCAGAATAATGCGATATAGAAGGTTTAGCTTCAAATCCATGCGACACAAATGATTTATCATCAAATAGTTGCGACATAAGGGATATAGCTTCAAATGCAGACGAAACAAACTAGATAGCATCAAATCCAAGCGAAACACATGATTTAGCTTCAAATCAATGCGATGTAGAATGTTTAGCTGCAAATCCATGCGACACAATTGATATAGCTTTAGATACTTGCGATATAAGAGATATAGCTTCAAATGCTGACGAAATAAACGAGTTAGCTCCAAATCCAAGCGAAACACATGATAGAGCTGCAAATCAATGCGATATAGAAGGTTTAGCTTCAAATCCATGCGACACAAATGATATAGCTTCAGATACTTGCGATATAAGAGATATAGCTTCAAATGCAGACGAATCAAACGAGTTAGCTTCAAATCCAAGCGAAAGACATGATTTAGCTTTAAATCAATGCGATATAGAAGGTTTAGCTTCAAATCCATGCGACACAAATGATATAGCTTCAGATACTTGCGATATAAGAGATATAGCTTCAAATGCAGACGAAACAAACGAGTTAGCTTCAAATCCAGGTGAAGCACATGATTTAGCTTCAAATCAATGCGATGTAGAAGGTTTAGCTTCAAATCCATGCGAAACAAATGATTTAATATCAAGTACATGCGATATAAGTGATATAGCTTCAAATGCAAGAGAAACACAAACGAGTTAGCTTCAAATCCATGCGAAACACATGATTTAGATTCAAATCAATGCGATGTAGAAGGTTTAGCTTCAAATCCATGCGAAACAAATGATTTAACATCAGATAGTTGCGATATAAGTGATATAGCTTCAAATGCAGACGAAACAAACGAGTTAGCTTCAAATCCATGCGAAGCACATGATTTAGCTTCAAATCATTTCGAAGTAGAAGGATTAGATTCAAATCTATGCGAAACAAATGATTTAACATCAGATAGTTGCGATATAAGAGATATAGCTTCAAATGCAAGTGAAACAAACGAGTTAGCTTCAAATCAATGCGAAACACATGATTTAGCTGCAAATCAATGCAGTGTTGAAGATTTATCTTCAAATCCATTCGAAACAAATGATTTAGCTTCAGATACTTGCGATATATGAGATATAGCTTCAAACGCAGACGAAACAAACGAGTTAGCTTCAAATCCAAACGAAACATATGATTCAGCTTCAAATAAATGCAATATAGAAGGTTTAGCTTCAAATCTATGCGACACAATTGATATAGCTTTAGATACTTGCGATATACGAGATATAGCTTCAAATGCAGAAGAATCAAACGAGTTAGCTTCAAATCCATGCGAAGCACATGATTTAGCTTCAAATCATTTCGAAGTAGAAGGATTAGATTCAAATCTATGCGAAACAAATGATTTAACATCAGATAGTTGCGATATAAGAGATATAGCTTCAAATGCAAGTGAAACAAACGAGTTAGCTTCAAATCAATGCGAAACACATGATTTAGCTGCAAATCAATGCAGTGTTGAAGATTTATCTTCAAATCCATTCGAAACAAATGATTTAGCTTCAGATACTTGCGATATATGAGATATAGCTTCAAACGCAGACGAAACAAACGAGTTAGCTTCAAATCCAAACGAAACATATGATTCAGCTTCAAATAAATGCGATATAGAAGGTTTAGCTTCAAATCCATGCGACACAAATGATATAGCTTCAGATACTTGCGATATAAGAGATATAGCTTCAAATGCAGACGAAACAAACGAGTTAGCTTCAAATCCAGGTGAAGCACATGATTTAGCTTCAAATCAATGCGATGTAGAAGGTTTAGCTTCAAATCCATGCGAAACAAATGATTTAATATCAAGTACATGCGATATAAGTGATATAGCTTCAAATGCAAGAGAAACACAAACGAGTTAGCTTCAAATCCATGCGAAACACATGATTTAGATTCAAATCAATGCGATGTAGAAGGTTTAGCTTCAAATCCATGCGAAACAAATGATTTAACATCAGATAGTTGCGATATAAGTGATATAGCTTCAAATGCAGACGAAACAAACGAGTTAGCTTCAAATCCAGGTGAAGCACATGATTTAGCTTCAAATCAATTCGAAGTACAAGGATTAGCTTCAAATCTATGCGATACAAATGATTTAGCATCAGATACATTTGATATAAGTGATATAGCTTCAAATGCAGGAGAAACAAACGAGATAGCTTCAAATCCAAGCGAAACACATGATTTAGCTTCAAGTCAATGCGTTGTAGAAGGTTTAGCTTCAAATCCGCGCGAAACACATGATTTAGCTTCAAATAAATGCGATGCAGAAGGTTTAGCTTCAAATCCATGCGACACAAATTATATAGCTTCAGATACTTGCGATATAAGACATATAGCTTCAAATGCAGTCGAAACAAACGAGTTAGCTTCATATCCATGCGAAACACAAGATTTAGCTTCAAATCAATTCGAAGTAGAAGGAATAGTTTCAAATCCGGACGATGCAAATGATTTAGCTTCAGATAATTGCGATATAACAGATATAGCTTCAAATGAAGACGAAACAAACGAGTTAGCTTCATATCCAAGCGAAACACATGATTTAGCTCTAAATCAATGCGATGTAGAGGGTTTAGCTTCAAATCCATGCGAAACAAATTATTTTGCTTCAAACACTTGGGATATAAGTGATATAGCTTCAAATGCAGACGAAACTAACGAGTGAGATTCAAATCCATGCGAAACACATGATTCAGCTGCAAATCAATTCGAAGTAGAAGATTTAACGTCAAATCCATGCGAAACAAACGATTTAACATCAGATAGTTGCGATATAAGTGATATAGATTCAAATGCAAGAGAAACAAACGAGTTAGCTTCAAATCAATGCGAAACACATGATTTAGCTGCAAATCAATGCAGTGTTGAAGATTTAGCTTCAAATCCATTCGAAACAAATGATTTAACATCAGATAGTTGCGATATAAGTGATTTAGTTCCAAATGCAGACGAAACAAACGAGTTAGCTTCAAATCCAAACGAAACATATGATTCAGCTTCAAATAAATGCGATATAGAAGGTTTAGCTTCAAATCCATGCGACACAATTGATATAGCTTTAGATACTTGCGATATACGAGATATAGCTTCAAATGCAGAAGAATCAAACGAGTTAGCTTCAAATCCATGCGAAGCACATGATTTAGCTTCAAATCATTTCGTAGTAGAAGGATTAGATTCAAATCTATGCGAAACAAATGATTTAACATCAGATAGTTGCGATATAAGAGATATAGCTTCAAATGCAAGTGAAACAAACGAGTTAGCTTCAAATCAATGCGAAACACATGATTTAGCTGCAAATCAATGCAGTGTTGAAGATTTATCTTCAAATCCATTCGAAACAAATGATTTAGCTTCAGATACTTGCGATATATGAGATATAGCTTCAAACGCAGACGAAACAAACGAGTTAGCTTCAAATCCAAACGAAACATATGATTCAGCTTCAAATAAATGCGATATAGAAGGTTTAGCTTCAAACCCATGCGACACAAATGATATAGCTTCAGATACTTGCGATATAAGAGATATAGCTTCAAATGCAGACGAAACAAACGAGTTAGCTTCAAATCCAGGTGAAGCACATGATTTAGCTTCAAATCAATGCGATGTAGAAGGTTTAGCTTCAAATCCATGCGAAACAAATGATTTAATATCAAGTACATGCGATATAAGTGATATAGCTTCAAATGCAAGAGAAACACAAACGAGTTAGCTTCAAATCCATGCGAAACACATGATTTAGATTCAAATCAATGCGATGTAGAAGGTTTAGCTTCAAATCCATGCGAAACAAATGATTTAACATCAGATAGTTGCGATATAAGTGATATAGCTTCAAATGCAGACGAAACAAACGAGTTAGCTTCAAATCCAGGTGAAGCACATGATTTAGCTTCAAATCAATTCGAAGTACAAGGATTAGCTTCAAATCTATGCGATACAAATGATTTAGCATCAGATACATTTGATATAAGTAATATAGCTTCAAATGCAGGAGAAACAAACGAGATAGCTTCAAATCCAAGCGAAACACATGATTTAGCTTCAAGTCAATGCGTTGTAGAAGGTTTAGCTTCAAATCCGCGCGAAACACATGATTTAGCTTCAAATAAATGCGATGCAGAAGGTTTAGCTTCAAATCCATGCGACACAAATTATATAGCTTCAGATACTTGCGATATAAGACATATAGCTTCAAATGCAGTCGAAACAAACGAGTTAGCTTCATATCCATGCGAAACACAAGATTTAGCTTCAAATCAATTCGAAGTAGAAGGAATAGTTTCAAATCCGGACGATGCAAATGATTTAGCTTCAGATAATTGCGATATAACAGATATAGCTTCAAATGAAGACGAAACAAACGAGTTAGCTTCATATCCAAGCGAAACACATGATTTAGCTCTAAATCAATGCGATGTAGAAGGTTTAGCTTCAAATCCATGCGAAACAAATTATTTTGCTTCAAACACTTGGGATATAAGTGATATAGCTTCAAATGCAGACGAAACTAACGAGTGAGATTCAAATCCATGCGAAACACATGATTCAGCTGCAAATCAATTCGAAGTAGAAGATTTAACGTCAAATCCATGCGAAACAAACGATTTAACATCAGATAGTTGCGATATAAGTGATATAGATTCAAATGCAAGAGAAACAAACGAGTTAGCTTCAAATCAATGCGAAACACATGATTTAGCTGCAAATCAATGCAGTGTTGAAGATTTAGCTTCAAATCCATTCGAAACAAATGATTTAACATCAGATAGTTGCGATATAAGTGATTTAGTTCCAAATGCAGACGAAACAAACGAGTTAGCTTCAAATCCAAACGAAACATATGATTCAGCTTCAAATAAATGCGATATAGAAGGTTTAGCTTCAAATCCATGCGACACAATTGATATAGCTTTAGATACTTGCGATATACGAGATATAGCTTCAAATGCAGAAGAATCAAACGAGTTAGCTTCAAATCCATGCGAAGCACATGATTTAGCTTCAAATCATTTCGTAGTAGAAGGATTAGATTCAAATCTATGCGAAACAAATGATTTAACATCAGATAGTTGCGATATAAGAGATATAGCTTCAAATGCAGACGAAACAAACGAGTTAGCTTCAAATCCAGGTGAAGCACATGATTTAGCTTCAAATCAATTCGAAGTACAAGGATTAGCTTCAAATCTATGCGATACAAATGATTTAGCATCAGATACATTTGATATAAGTGATATAGCTTCAAATGCAGGAGAAACAAACGTGTTAGCTTCAAATCCATGCAAAACAAATGATTATGCTTCAAATCAATGCTATTTAGAAGGTTTAGCTTCAAATCCGTGCGACAAATGAATAAGCTTCAAACAATTGGGATATAAGTGATATAGCTTCAAATGCAGACCAAACAAACGAGTTAGCTTCAAATCCATGCGAAACACATGATTTTGCTTCAAATCAATTCGAAGCAGAAGGATTAGCTTCAAATCCATGCGAAACAACTGACTTAACATCAGATAGTTGCGATATAAGTTATATAGCTTCAAATGCAGTCGAAACAAACGAGTTAGCTTCATATCCATGCGAAACAAATGATTTTGCTTCAAACACGTGGGATATAAGTGATATAGCTTCAAATGCAGACGAAGCAAACGAGTGAGCTTCACATCCACGCGAAACACATGATTTTGCTTCAAATCAATGCGATATAGAAGGTTTAGCTTCAAATCCATGCGAAACAAATGATTTAGCTTCAAACACTTGGGATATAAGTGATATAGATTCAAATGCGGACGAAACAAACTAGATAGCATCAAATCCAAGCGAAACACATGATTTAGGTTCAAATCATTTCGAAGTAGAAGGATTAGATTCAAATCTATGCGAAACAAATGATTTAACATCAGATAGTTGCGATATAAGTGATATAGCTTCAAATGCAAGAGAAACAAACGAGTTAGCTTCAAATCAATGCGAAACACATGATTTAGCTGCAAATCAATGCAGTGTTGAAGATTTAGCTTCAAATCCATTCGAAACACATGATTTAGCTTCAAATCAATGCGATAGAGAAGGTTTAGCTTCAAATCCATGCGAAACACATGATTTAGCTTCAAATCAATGCGATATTGAAGGTTTAGCTTCAAATCCAGGCGACACAAATGATATAGCTTCAGATACTTGCGATATAAGAGATACAGCTTCAAATGCAGACGAAACAAACGAGTTAGCTTCTAAGCATCTCGAAGTAGAAGGATTAGATTCAAATCTATGCGAAACAAATGATTTAACATCAGATAGTTGCGATATAAGTGATATATCTTCAAATGCAAGAGAAACAAACGAGTGAGCTTCAAATCACTGCGAAACACATGATTTTGCTGCAAATCAATGCAGTGTTGAAGATTTAGCTTCAAATCCATTCGAAACAAATGATTTAACATCAGATAGTTGCGATATAAGTGATTTAGCTCCAAATGCAGACGAAACAAACGAGATAGCTTCAAATCCAAGCGAAACACATGATATAGCTTCAAATCACTGCGATGTAGAAGGTTTAGCTTCAAATCCATGCGATACAAATGATTTAGCTTCAGATACTTGCGATATAAGAGATATAGCTTCAAATGCAGACGAAACAAACGAGTTAGCTACATATCCAAGCGAAAGACATGATTTAGCTTTAAATCAATGCGATGTAGAAGGTTTAGCTTCAAATCCATGCGAAACAAATGATTGAACATCAGGTGCATGCGATATAAGTGATATAGCTTCAAATGCAAGAGAAACACAAACGAGTTAACTTCAAATCCAAGCGAAAGACATGATTTAGCTTTAAATCAATGCGATGTAGAAGGTTTAGCTTCAAATCCATACGAATCAAATGATTTAACATCAGATAGTTGCGATATACGTGATATAGCTTCAAATGCAAGAGAAACACAAACGAGATAGCTTCAAAGCCATGCAAAACAGATGATTATGCTTCAGAATAATGCGATATAGAGGGTTTAGCTTCAAATCCATGCGACACAAATGATTTAACATCAAATAGTTGCGATATAAGGGATATAGCTTCAAATGCAGACGAAACAAACTAGATAGCATCAAATCCAAGCGAAACACATGATTTAGCTTCAAATCAATGCGATGTAGAATGTTTAGCTTCAAATACACGCGAAACACATGATTTAGCTTCATATCAATGCGATATAGAAGGTTTAGCTTCAAATCCATACGAAACACTTGATTCAGCTGCAAATAAATGCGATATAGAAGATATAGGTTCAAATCCATGCGAAACAAATGATTTAGCTTCAGATATTTGCGATATAAGAGATATAGCTTCAAATGCAGACGAAACAAACGAGTCAGATTCAAATCCATGGGAAACACATGATTGAGCTGCAAATCAATGCGATGTGGAAGATTTAGCTTCAAATCCATGCGAAACAAATGATTTAGCATCAGACAGTTGCGATATAAGTGATATAGCTTCAAATGCAGACGTAACAAACGAGATAGTTTCAAATCTAAGCGAAACACATGATTTAGCTTCAAATCAATGCGATTTAGAAGGTTTAGCTTCAAATCAATGCGAAATAGAAGGTTTATCTTCAAATCCATGCGACACAAATGATATACATTCAGATACTTGCGATATAAGAGATATAGCTTCAAATGCAGACGAAACAAACGAGTTAGCTTCAAATCCATGCGAAACAAATGATTTAGCTTCAAACACGTGGGATATAAGTGATATAGCTTGAAATGCAGACGAAGCAAACGAGTGAGCTTCAAATCCACGCGAAACACATGATTTAGCTTCAAATCAATGCGATATAGAAGGTTTAGCTTCAAATCCATGCGAAACAAATGATTTAGCTTCAAACACTTGGGATATAAGTGATATAGCTTCAAATGCAGACGAAACAAACTAGATAGCATCAAATGCAAGCGAAACACATGATTTAGCTTCAAATCAATGCGATGTAGAATGTTTAGCTTCAAATACACGCGAAACAAATGATTTAACATCAGGTACATGCGATATAAGTGATATAGCTTCAAATGCAAGAGAAACACAAACGAGTTAACTTCATATCCAAGCGAAAGACATGATTTAGCTTTAAATCAATGCGATGTAGAAGGTTTAGCTTCAAATCCATACGAAACAAATGATTTAACATCAAATAGTTGCGATATAAGGGATATAGCTTCAAATGCAGACGAAACAAACTAGATAGCATCAAATCCAAGCGAAACACATGATTTAGCTTCAAATCAATGCGATGTAGAATGTTTAGCTTCAAATACACGCGAAACACATGATTCAGCTGCAAATAAATGCGATATAGAAGATTTAGGTTCAAATCCATGCGAAACAAATGATTTAGCTTCGGATACTTGCGATATAAGAGATATAGCTTCAAATGCAGACGAAACAAACGAGTCAGATTCAAATCCATGGGAAACACATGATTGAGCTGCAAATCAATGCGATGTAGAAGATTTAGCTTCAAATCCATGCGAAACAAATGATTTAGCATCAGACAGTTGCGATATAAGTGATATAGCTTCAAATGCAGACGTAACAAACGAGATAGTTTCAAATCTAAGCGAAACACATGGTTTAGCTTCAAATCAATGCGATTTAGAAGGTTTAGCTTCAAATCAATGCGAAATAGAAGGTTTATCTTCAAATCCATGCGACACAAATGATATACATTCAGATACTTGCGATATAAGAGATATAGCTTCAAATGCAGACGAATCAAACGAGTTAGCTTCAAATCCAAGCGAAACACATGATTCAGCGTCAAATCAATGCGGTATAGAAGGTTTAGCTTCAAATCCATGTGACACAAATGATATAGCTTTAGATAATTGCGATATAAGAGATATAGCTTCAAATGCAGACGAATCAAACGAGTTAGCTTCATATCGAAGCGAATCACATGATTTTGCTTCAAATCACTGCGATGTAGAAGGTTTAACTTCAAATCAACGCGAAACAAATGATTTACTTTCAAACGCTTGGGATATATGTGATATAGCTTCAAATGCAGACGAAATAAACGAGTTAGCTCCAAATCCAAGCGAAACACATGATAGAGCTGCAAATCATTGCGATATAGAAGGTTTAGCTTCAAATCCATGCGACACAAATGATATAGCTTCAGATACTTGCGATATAAGAGATATAGCTTCAAATGCAGACGAAACAAACGAGTTAGCTTCAAATCCATGCGAAGCACATGATTTAGCTTCAAATCATTTCGAAGTAGAAGGATTAGATTCTAATCTATGCGAAACAAATGATTTAACATCAGATAGTTGCGATATAAGTGATATAGCTTCAAATGCAAGTGAAACAAACGAGTTAGCTTCAAATCCATGCGAAACACATGATTTAGCTTCAAATTAATGCGATATAGAAGGTTTAGCTTCAAATCCATGCGACACAAATGATATAGCTTCAGATACTTGCGATATAAGAGATATAGCTTCAAATGCAGACGAAACAAACGAGTTAGCTTCAAATCAATGCGAAACACATGATTTAGCTGCAAATCAATGCAGTGTTGAAGATTTATCTTCAAATCCATTCGAAACAAATGATTTAACTTCAGATAGTTGCGATATAAGTGATTTAGCTCCAAATGCAGACGAAACAAACGAGATAGCTTCAAATCCAAGCGAAACACATGATATAGCTTCAAATCACTGCGATGTAGAAGGTTTAGCTTCAAATCCATGCGATACAAATGATTTAGCTTCAGATACTTGCGATATAAGAGATATAGCTTCAAATGCAGACGAAACAAACGAGTTAGCTGCATATCCAAGCGAAAGACATGATTTAGCTTTAAATCAATGCGATGTAGAAGGTTTAGCTTCAAATCCATACGAAACAAATGATTTAACATCAGATAGTTGCGATATAAGTGATATAGCTTCAAATGCAAGAGAAACACAAACGAGTTAGCTTCAAATCCAAACGAAACACATGATTCAGCTTCAAATAAATGCGATATAGAAGGTTTAGCTGCAAATCCATGCGACACAATTGATATAGCTTCAGATACTTGCGATATAAGAGATATAGCTTCAAATGCAGACGAAACAAACGAGTCAGCTTCATATCCAAGCGAAAGACATGATTTAGCTTTAAATCAATGCGATGTAGAAGGTTTAGCTTCAAATCCATGCGAAACAAATGATTGAACATCAGGTGCATGCGATATAAGTGATATAGCTTCAAATGCAAGAGAAACACAAACGAGTTAACTTCATATACAAGCGAAAGACATGATTTAGCTTTAAATCAATGCGATGTAGAAGGTTTAGCTTCAAATCCATACGAAACAAATGATTTAACATCAGATAGTTGCGATATAAGTGATATAGCTTCAAATGCAAGAGAAACACAAACGAGATAGCTTCAAAGCCATGCAAAACAGATGATTATGCTTCAGAATAATGCGATATAGAAGGTTTAGCTTCAAATCCATGCGACACAAATGATTTAACATCAAATAGTTGCGATATAAGGGATATAGCTTCAAATGCAAACGAAACAAACTAGATAGCATCAAATCCAAGCGAAACACATGATTTAGCTTCAAATCAATGCGATGTAGAATGTTTAGCTTCAAATACACGCGAAACACATGATTTAGCTTCATATCAATGCGATATAGAAGGTTTAGATTCAAATCCATACGAAACACATGATTCAGCTGCAAATAAATGCGATATAGAAGATTTAGGTTCAAATCCATTCGAAACAAATGATTTAGCTTCAGATACTTGCGATATAAGAGATATAGCTTCAAATGCAGACGAAACAAACGAGTCAGATTCAAATCCATGGGAAACACATGATTGAGCTGCAAATCAATGCGATGTAGAAGATTTAGCTTCAAATCCATGCGAAACAAATGATTTAGCATCAGACAGTTGCGATATAAGTGATTTAGCTCCAAATGCAGACGAAACAAACGAGATGGCTTCAAATCCAAGCGAAACACATGATTTAGCTTCTAATCATTGCGATGTAGAAGGTTTAACTTCAAATCCATGCGAAACAAATGATTTACTTTCAAACGCTTGGGATATATGTGATACAGCTTCAAATGCTGACGAAATAAACGAGTTAGCTCCAAATCCAAGCGAAACACATGATAGAGCTGCAAATCAATGCGATGTAGAAGGTTTAGCTTCAAATCCATGCGAAACAAATGATTTAACATCAGGTACATGCGATATAAGTGATATAGCTTCAAATGCAAGAGAAACACAAACGAGTTTGCTTCAAATCCATGCGAAACACATGATTTAGATTCAAATCAATGCGATGTAGAAGGTTTAGCTTCAAATCCATGCGAAACAAATGATTTAACATCAGATAGTTGCGATATAAGTGATATAGCTTCAAATGCAGACGAAACAAACGAGTTAGCATCAAATCCAAACGAAACACATGATTCAGCTTCAAATAAGTGCGATATAGAAGGTTTAGCTGCAAATCCATGCGACACAATTGATATAGCTTTAGATACTTGCGATATAAGAGATATAGCTTCAAATGCAGACGAATCAATCGAGTTAGCTTCAAATCCAAGCGAAACACATGATTCAGCGTCAAATCAATGCGATATAGAAGGTTTAGCTTCAAATCCATGTGACACAAATGATATAGCTTTAGATAATTGCGATATAAGAGATATAGCTTCAAATGCAGACGAATCAAACGAGTTAGCTTCATATCGAAGCGAATCACATGATTTTGCTTCAAATCATTGCGATGTAGAAGGTTTAGCTTCAAATCCATGCGAAACAAATGATTTACTTTCAAACGCTTGGGATATATGTGATATAGCTTCAAATGCAGACGAAATAAACGAGTTAGCTCCAAATCCAAGCGAAACACATGATAGAGCTGCAAATCATTGCGATATAGAAGGTTTAGCTTCAAATCCATGCGACACAAATGATATAGCTTCAGATAGTTGCGATATAAGTGATTTAGCTCCAAATGCAGACGAAACAAACGAGATAGCTTCAAATCCATGCGATACAAATGATTTAGCTTCAGATACTTGCGATATAAGAGATATAGCTTAAAATGCAGACGAAACAAACGAGTTAGCTTCATATCCAAGCGAAAGACATGATTTAGCTTTAAATCAATGCGATGTAGAAGGTTTAGCTTCAAATCCATGCGAAACAATTGATTTAACATCAGGTACATGCGATATAAGTGATATAGCTTCAAATGCAAGAGAAACACAAACGAGTTAGCTTCATATCCAAGCGAAAGACATGATTTAGCTTTAAATCAATGCAATGTAGAAGGTTTAGCTTCAAATCCATACGAAACAAATGATTTAACATCAGATAGTTGCGATATAAGTGATATAGCTTCAAATGCAAGAGAAACACAAACGAGTTAGCTTCAAAGCCATGCAAAACAGATGATTATGCTTCAGAATAATGCGATATAGAAGGTTTAGCTTCAAATCAATGCGAAATAGAAGGTTTATCTTCAAATCCATGCGACACAAATGATATAGCTTCAGATACTTGCGATATAAGAGATATAGCTTCAAATGCAGACGAAACAAACGAGTTAGCTTCAAATCCATGCGAAACAAATGATTTAGCTTCAAACACGTGGGATATAAGTGATATAGCTTCAAATGCAGACGAAGCAAACGGGTGAGCTTCAAATCCACGCGAAACACATGATTTAGCTTCAAATCAATGCGATATAGAAGGTTTAGCCTCAAATCCATGCGAAACAAATGATTTAGCTTCAAACACTTGTGATATAAGTGATATAGCTTCAAATGCAGACGAAACAAACTAGATAGCATCAAATCCAAGCGAAACACATGATTTAGCTTCAAATCAATGCGATGTAGAATGTTTAGCTTCAAATCCAAGCGAAACACATGATTTAGATTCAAATCAATGCGATTTAGAAGGTTTAGCTTCAAATCCACGCGAAACACATGATTTAGCTTCAAATCAATGCGGTATAGAAGGTTTAGCTTCAAATCCATGCGAAACAAATGATTAAGCTTCAAACACTTGGGATATATGTGATACAGCTTCAAATGCAGACGAAACAAACGAGTTAGCTTCAAATCCATGCGAAAAACATGATTTAGCTTCAAATCAATTCGAAGCAGAAGGATTAGCTGCAAATCATTGCGATACAAATGATTTAGCATCAGATACATGCGATATAAGTGATATAGCGTCAAATGCAGGAGGAACAAACGAGTTGGCTTCAAATCCATGCAAAACACATGATTAAGCTTCAAATGAATTCTATGTAGAAGGTTTAGCTTCAAATCCATTCGACACAAATGAATAAGCTTCAGATACTTGCGATATAAGAGATTTAGCTTCAAATGCAGACGAATCAAACGAGTTAGCTTCATATCGAAGCGAATCACATGATTTAGCTTCAAATCATTGCGATGTAGAAGGTTTAACTTCAAATCCATGCGAAACAAATGATTTACTTTCAAACGCTTGGGATATATATGATATAGCTTCAAATGCTGACGAAATAAACGAGTTAGCTCCAAATCCAAGCGAAACACATGATAGAGCTGCAAATCAATGCGATATAGAAGGTTTAGCTTCAAATCCATGCGACACAAATGATATAGCTTCAGATACTTGCGATATAAGAGATATAGCTTCAAATGCAGACGAAACAAACGAGTTAGCTTCAAATCCATGCGAAGCACATGATTTAGCTTCAAATCATTTCGAAGTAGAAGGATTAGATTCAAATCTATGCGATACAAATGATTTAACATCAGATAGTTGCGATATAAGTGATATAGCTTCAAATGCAAGTGAAACAAACGAGTTAGCTTCAAATCAATGCGAAACACATGATTTAGCTGCAACTCAATGCAGTGGTGAAGGTTTAGCTTCAAATCCATGCGACAAAAATGATATCGCTTCAGATACTTGCGATATAAGTGATTTAGCTCCAAATGCAGACGAAACAAACGAGATGGCTTCAAATCCAAGCGAAACACATGATTTAGCTTCAAATAAATGCGATGTAGAAGGTTTACCTTCAAATCCATGCGATACAAATGATTTAGCTTCAGATACTTGCGATATAAGAGATATAGCTTCAAATGGAGACGAAACAAACGAGATAGTTTCAAATCCAAGCGAAAAACATGATTTAGCTTCAAATCAATGCGATGTGGAAGGTTTAGCTTCAAATCCATGCGACTCAAATGATTTAGCTTCAGATACTTGCGATATAAGTGATATAGCTTCAAATTCAGACGAAACAAATGATTTAGCTTCAAACACTTGGGATATATGTGATACAGCTTCAAATGCAGACGAAACAAACGAGTTAGCTTCAAATCCATGCGAGAAACATGATTCAGCTTCAAATCAATTCGAAGCAGAAGGATTAGCTGCAAATCATTGCGATACAAATGATTTAGCATCAGATACATGCGACATAAGTGATATAGCGTCAAATGCAGGAGGAACAAACGAGTTGGCTTCAAATCCATGCAAAATACATGATTAAGCTTCAAATGAATTCTATGTAGAAGGTTTAGCTTCAAATCCATTCGACACAAATGAATAAGCTTCAGATACTTGCGATATAAGTGATATAGCTATAAATGCAGACGAAACAACGAGTTAGCATCATATTCAAGCGAAACACATGATTTAGCTCTAAATCAGTACGATGTAGAAGGTTTAGCTTCAAATCCATGCGAAACAAATGATTGAACATCAGATAGTTGCGATATAAGTGATATAACTTCAAATGCAGAGGAAACAAACGAGTTAGCTTCAAATCCATACAAAACACGTGATTACGCTTCAAATCAGTGCTATGTAGAAGGTTTAGCTTAAAATCCATGAGACACAAATGATCTAGCTTCAGATACTTGCGATATAAGTGATACAGCTTCAAATGCAGGGGAAACAAAAGAGTTAACTTCAAAACCATACAAAACACGTGATTAAGCTTCAAATCAATGCTATGTAGAAGGTTTAGCTTCAAATCCATGCGAATCAAATGATTTATCATCAGATAGTTGCGATATAAGTGATATAGCTTCAAATACAGACGAAACAAACGAGTTAGCTTCAAATCCATGCGTAACACATGATTTAGCTTCAAATCAATGCGATTTAGAAGGTTTAGCTTCAAATCAATGCGACACAAATGATATAGCTTCAGATACTTGCGATATAAGAGATATAGCTTCAAATGCAGACGAAACAAACGAGTTAGCTTCAAATCAATGCGAAACACATGATTTAGCTGCAAATCAATGCAGTGTTGAAGATTTATCTTCAAATCCATTCGAAACAAATGATTTAACTTCAGATAGTTGCGATATAAGTGATTTAGCTCCAAATGCAGACGAAACAAACGAGATAGCTTCAAATCCAAGCGAAACACATGATTATGCTTCAGAATAATGCGATATAGAAGGTTTAGCTTCAAATCCATGCGACACAAATGATTTATCATCAAATAGTTGCGATATAAGGGATATAGCTTCAAATGCAGACGAAACAAACTAGATAGCATCAAATCCAAGCGAAACACATGATTTAGCTTCAAATCAATGCGATGTAGAATGTTTAGCTGCAAATCCATGCGACACAATTGATATAGCTTTAGATACTTGCGATATAAGAGATATAGCTTCAAATGCTGACGAAATAAACGAGTTAGCTCCAAATCCAAGCGAAACACATGATAGAGCTGCAAATCAATGCGATATAGAAGGTTTAGCTTCAAATCCATGCGACACAAATGATATAGCTTCAGATACTTGCGATATAAGAGATATAGCTTCAAATGCAGACGAAACAAACGAGTTAGCTTCAAATCCATGCGAAGCACATGATTTAGCTTCAAATCATTTCGAAGTAGAAGGATTAGATTCAAATCTATGCGAAACAAATGATTTAACATCAGATAGTTGCGATATAAGTGATATAGCTTCAAATGCAGACGAAACAAACGAGTTAGCTTCAAATCAATGCGAAACACATGATTTAGCTGCAAATCAATGCAGTGTTGAAGATTTATCTTCAAATCCATTCGAAACAAATGATTTAACTTCAGATAGTTGCGATATAAGTGATTTAGCTCCAAATGCAGACGAAACAAACGAGATAGCTTCAAATCCAAGCGAAACACATGATATAGCTTCAAATCACTGCGATGTAGAAGGTTTAGCTTCAAATCCATGCGATACAAATGATTTAGCTTCAGATACTTGCGATATAAGAGATATAGCTTCAAATGCAGACGAAACAAACGAGTTAGCTACATATCCAAGCGAAAGACATGATTTAGCTTTAAATCAATGCGATGTAGAAGGTTTAGCTTCAAATCCATACGAAACAAATGATTTAACATCAGATAGTTGCGATATAAGTGATATAGCTTCAAATGCAAGAGAAACACAAACGAGATAGCTTCAAATCCAAGCGAAACACATGATTATGCTTCAGAATAATGCGATATAGAAGGTTTAGCTTCAAATCCATGCGACACAAATGATTTATCATCAAATAGTTGCGATATAAGGGATATAGCTTCAAATGCAGACGAAACAAACTAGATAGCATCAAATCCAAGCGAAACACATGATTTAGCTTCAAATCAATGCGATGTAGAATGTTTAGCTGCAAATCCATGCGACACAATTGATATAGCTTTAGATACTTGCGATATAAGAGATATAGCTTCAAATGCTGACGAAATAAACGAGTTAGCTCCAAATCCAAGCGAAACACATGATAGAGCTGCAAATCAATGCGATATAGAAGGTTTAGCTTCAAATCCATGCGACACAAATGATATAGCTTCAGATACTTGCGATATAAGAGATATAGCTTCAAATGCAGACGAAAACAAACGAGTTAGCTTCAAATCCATGCGAAGCACATGATTTAGCTTCAAATCATTTCGAAGTAGAAGGATTAGATTCAAATCTATGCGAAACAAATGATTTAACATCAGATAGTTGCGATATAAGTGATATAGCTTCAAATGCAGACGAAACAAACGAGTTAGCTTCAAATCAATGCGAAACACATGATTTAGCTGCAAATCAATGCAGTGTTGAAGATTTATCTTCAAATCCATTCGAAACAAATGATTTAACTTCAGATAGTTGCGATATAAGTGATTTAGCTCCAAATGCAGACGAAACAAACGAGATAGCTTCAAATCCAAGCGAAACACATGATATAGCTTCAAATCACTGCGATGTAGAAGGTTTAGCTTCAAATCCATGCGATACAAATGATTTAGCTTCAGATACTTGCGATATAAGAGACATAGCTTCAAATGCAGACGAAACAAACGAGTTAGCTTCATATCCAAGCGAAAGACATGATTTAGCTTTAAATCAATGCGATGTAGAAGGTTTAGCTTCAAATCCATGCGAAACAAATGATTTAACATCAGGTACATGCGATATAAGTGATATAGCTTCAAATGCAAGAGAAACACAAACGAGTTAGCTTCAAATCCATGCGAAACACATGATTTAGATTCAAATCAATGCGATGTAGAAGGTTCAGCTTCAAATCCATGCGAAACAAATGATTTAACATCAGATAGTTGCGATATAAGTGATATAGCTTCAAATGCAGACGAAACAAACGAGTTAGCTTCAAATCCAAACGAAACACATGATTCAGCTTCAAATAAATGCGATATAGAAGGTTTAGCTGCAAATCCATGCGACACAATTGATATAGCTTCAGATACTTGCGATATAAGAGATATAGCTTCAAATGCAGACGAAACAAACGAGTCAGCTTCATATCCAAGCGAAAGACATGATTTAGCTTTAAATCAATGCGATGTAGAAGGTTTAGCTTCAAATCCATGCGAAACAAATGATTGAACATCAGGTGCATGCGATATAAGTGATATAGCTTCAAATGCAAGAGAAACACAAACGAGTTAACTTCATATACAAGCGAAAGACATGATTTAGCTTTAAATCAATGCGATGTAGAAGGTTTAGCTTCAAATCCATACGAAACAAATGATTTAACATCAGATAGTTGCGATATAAGTGATATAGCTTCAAATGCAAGAGAAACACAAACGAGATAGCTTCAAAGCCATGCAAAACAGATGATTATGCTTCAGAATAATGCGATATAGAAGGTTTAGCTTCAAATCCATGCGACACAAATGATTTAACATCAAATAGTTGCGATATAAGGGATATAGCTTCAAATGCAAACGAAACAAACTAGATAGCATCAAATCCAAGCGAAACACATGATTTAGCTTCAAATCAATGCGATGTAGAATGTTTAGCTTCAAATACACGCGAAACACATGATTTAGCTTCATATCAATGCGATATAGAAGGTTTAGCTTCAAATCCATACGAAACACATGATTCAGCTGCAAATAAATGCGATATAGAAGATTTAGGTTCAAATCCATTCGAAACAAATGATTTAGCTTCAGATACTTGCGATATAAGAGATATAGCTTCAAATGCAGACGAAACAAACGAGTCAGATTCAAATCCATGGGAAACACATGATTGAGCTGCAAATCAATGCGATGTAGAAGATTTAGCTTCAAATCCATGCGAAACAAATGATTTAGCATCAGACAGTTGCGATATAAGTGATTTAGCTCCAAATGCAGACGAAACAACGAGATGGCTTCAAATCCAAGCGAAACACATGATTTAGCTTCTAATCATTGCGATGTAGAAGGTTTAACTTCAAATCCATGCGAAACAAATGATTTACTTTCAAACGCTTGGGATATATGTGATTCAGCTTCAAATGCTGACGAAATAAACGAGTTAGCTCCAAATCCAAGCGAAACACATGATAGAGCTGCAAATCAATGCGATGTAGAAGGTTTAGCTTCAAATCCATGCGAAACAAATGATTTAACATCAGGTACATGCGATATAAGTGATATAGCTTCAAATGCAAGAGAAACACAAACGAGTTAGCTTCAAATCCATGCGAAACACATGATTTAGATTCAAATCAATGCGATGTAGAAGGTTTAGCTTCAAATCCATGCGAAACAAATGATTTAACATCAGATAGTTGCGATATAAGTGATATAGCTTCAAATGCAGACGAAACAAACGAGTTAGCTTCAAATCCAAACGAAACACATGATTCAGCTTCAAATAAATGCGATATAGAAGGTTTAGCTGCAAATCCATGCGACACAATTGATATAGCTTTAGATACTTGCGATATAAGAGATATAGCTTCAAATGCAGACGAATCAATCGTGTTAGCTTCAAATCCAAGCGAAACACATGATTCAGCGTCAAATCAATGCGATATAGAAGGTTTAGCTTCAAATCCATGTGACACAAATGATATAGCTTTAGATAATTGCGATATAAGAGATATAGCTTCAAATGCAGACGAATCAAACGAGTTAGCTTCATATCGAAGCGAATCACATGATTTTGCTTCAAATCATTGCGATGTAGAAGGTTTAACTTCAAATCCATGCGAAACAAATGATTTACTTTCAAACGCTTGGGATATATGTGATATAGCTTCAAATGCAGACGAAATAAACGAGTTAGCTCCAAATCCAAGCGAAACACATGATAGAGCTGCAAATCATTGCGATATAGAAGGTTTAGCTTCAAATCCATGCGACACAAATGATATAGCTTCAGATACTTGCGATATAAGAGATATAGCTTCAAATGCAGACGAAACAAACGAGTTAGCTTCAAATCCATGCGAAGCACATGATTTAGCTTCAAATCATTTCGAAGTAGAAGGATTAGATTCAAATCTATGCGATACAAATGATTTAACATCAGATAGTTGCGATATAAGTGATTATAGCTTCAAATGCAAGTGAAACAAACGAGTTAGCTTCAAATCAATGCGAAACACATGATTTAGCTGCAACTCAATGCAGTGGTGAAGGTTTAGCTTAAAATCCATGCGACAAAAATGATATCGCTTCAGATACTTGCGATATAAGTGATTTAGCTCCAAATGCAGACGAAACAAACGAGATGGCTTCAAATCCAAGCGAAACACATGATTTAGCTTCAAATAAATGCGATGTAGAAGGTTTACCTTCAAATCCATGCGATACAAATGATTTAGCTTCAGATACTTGCGATATAAGAGATATAGCTTCAAATGGAGACGAAACAAACGAGATAGTTTCAAATCCAAGCGAAAAACATGATTTAGCTTCAAATCAATGCGATGTGGAAGGTTTAGCTTCAAATCCATGCGACTCAAATGATTTAGCTTCAGATACTTGCGATATAAGTGATATAGCTTCAAATTCAGACGAAACAAATGATTTAGCTTCAAACACTTGGGATATATGTGATACAGCTTCAAATGCAGACGAAACAAACGAGTTAGCTTCAAATCCATGCGAAAAACATGATTCAGCTTCAAATCAATTCGAAGCAGAAGGATTAGCTGCAAATCATTGCGATACAAATGATTTAGCATCAGATACATGCGACATAAGTGATATAGCGTCAAATGCAGGAGGAACAAACGAGTTGGCTTCAAATCCATGCAAAATACATGATTAAGCTTCAAATGAATTCTATGTAGAAGGTTTAGCTTCAAATCCATTCGACACAAATGAATAAGCTTCAGATACTTGCGATATAAGTGATATAGCTATAAATGCAGACGAAACAACGAGTTAGCATCATATTCAAGCGAAACACATGATTTAGCTCTAAATCAGTACGATGTAGAAGGTTTAGCTTCAAATCCATGCGAAACAAATGATTGAACATCAGATAGTTGCGATATAAGTGATATAACTTCAAATGCAGAGGAAACAAACGAGTTAGCTTCAAATCCATACAAAACACGTGATTACGCTTCAAATCAGTGCTATGTAGAAGGTTTAGCTTAAAATCCATGAGACACAAATGATCTAGCTTCAGATACTTGCGATATAAGTGATACAGCTTCAAATGCAGGGGAAACAAAAGAGTTAACTTCAAAACCATACAAAACACGTGATTAAGCTTCAAATCAATGCTATGTAGAAGGTTTAGCTTCAAATCCATGCGAATCAAATGATTTATCATCAGATAGTTGCGATATAAGTGATATAGCTTCAAATACAGACGAAACAAACGAGTTAGCTTCAAATCCATGCGTAACACATGATTTAGCTTCAAATCAATGCGATTTAGAAGGTTTAGCTTCAAATCAATGCGACACAAATGATATAGCTTCAGATACTTGCGATATAAGAGATATAGCTTCAAATGCAGACGAAACAAACGAGTTAGCTTCAAATCAATGCGAAACACATGATTTAGCTGCAAATCAATGCAGTGTTGAAGATTTATCTTCAAATCCATTCGAAACAAATGATTTAACTTCAGATAGTTGCGATATAAGTGATTTAGCTCCAAATGCAGACGAAACAAACGAGATAGCTTCAAATCCAAGCGAAACACATGATATAGCTTCAAATCACTGCGATGTAGAAGGTTTAGCTTCAAATCCATGCGATACAAATGATTTAGCTTCAGATACTTGCGATATAAGAGATATAGCTTCAAATGCAGACGAAACAAACGAGTTAGCTACATATCCAAGCGAAAGACATGATTTAGCTTTAAATCAATGCGATGTAGAAGGTTTAGCTTCAAATCCATACGAAACAAATGATTTAACATCAGATAGTTGCGATATAAGTGATATAGCTTCAAATGCAAGAGAAACACAAACGAGATAGCTTCAAATCCAAGCGAAACACATGATTATGCTTCAGAATAATGCGATATAGAAGGTTTAGCTTCAAATCCATGCGACACAAATGATTTATCATCAAATAGTTGCGATATAAGGGATATAGCTTCAAATGCAGACGAAACAAACTAGATAGCATCAAATCCAAGCGAAACACATGATTTAGCTTCAAATCAATGCGATGTAGAATGTTTAGCTGCAAATCCATGCGACACAATTGATATAGCTTTAGATACTTGCGATATAAGAGATATAGCTTCAAATGCTGACGAAATAAACGAGTTAGCTCCAAATCCAAGCGAAACACATGATAGAGCTGCAAATCAATGCGATATAGAAGGTTTAGCTTCAAATCCATGCGACACAAATGATATAGCTTCAGATACTTGCGATATAAGAGATATAGCTTCAAATGCAGACGAAACAAACGAGTTAGCTTCAAATCCATGCGAAGCACATGATTTAGCTTCAAATCATTTCGAAGTAGAAGGATTAGATTCAAATCTATGCGAAACAAATGATTTAACATCAGATAGTTGCGATATAAGTGATATAGCTTCAAATGCAGACGAAACAAACGAGTTAGCTTCAAATCAATGCGAAACACATGATTTAGCTGCAAATCAATGCAGTGTTGAAGATTTATCTTCAAATCCATTCGAAACAAATGATTTAACTTCAGATAGTTGCGATATAAGTGATTTAGCTCCAAATGCAGACGAAACAAACGAGATAGCTTCAAATCCAAGCGAAACACATGATATAGCTTCAAATCACTGCGATGTAGAAGGTTTAGCTTCAAATCCATGCGATACAAATGATTTAGCTTCAGATACTTGCGATATAAGAGACATAGCTTCAAATGCAGACGAAACAAACGAGTTAGCTTCATATCCAAGCGAAAGACATGATTTAGCTTTAAATCAATGCGATGTAGAAGGTTTAGCTTCAAATCCATGCGAAACAAATGATTTAACATCAGGTACATGCGATATAAGTGATATAGCTTCAAATGCAAGAGAAACACAAACGAGTTAGCTTCAAATCCATGCGAAACACATGATTTAGATTCAAATCAATGCGATGTAGAAGGTTTAGCTTCAAATCCATGCGAAACAAATGATTTAACATCAGATAGTTGCGATATAAGTGATATAGCTTCAAATGCAGACGAAACAAACGAGTTAGCTTCAAATCCAAACGAAACACATGATTCAGCTTCAAATAAATGCGATATAGAAGGTTTAGCTGCAAATCCATGCGACACAATTGATATAGCTTCAGATACTTGCGATATAAGAGATATAGCTTCAAATGCAGACGAAACAAACGAGTCAGCTTCATATCCAAGCGAAAGACATGATTTAGCTTTAAATCAATGCGATGTAGAAGGTTTAGCTTCAAATCCATGCGAAACAAATGATTGAACATCAGGTGCATGCGATATAAGTGATATAGCTTCAAATGCAAGAGAAACACAAACGAGTTAACTTCATATACAAGCGAAAGACATGATTTAGCTTTAAATCAATGCGATGTAGAAGGTTTAGCTTCAAATCCATACGAAACAAATGATTTACTTTCAAACGCTTGGGATATATATGATATAGCTTCAAATGCTGACGAAATAAACGAGTTAGCTCCAAATCCAAGCGAAACACATGATAGAGCTGCAAATCAATGCGATATAGAAGGTTTAGCTTCAAATCCATGCGACACAAATGATATAGCTTCAGATACTTGCGATATAAGAGATATAGCTTCAAATGCAGACGAAACAAACGAGTTAGCTTCAAATCCATGCGAAGCACATGATTTAGCTTCAAATCATTTCGAAGTAGAAGGATTAGATTCAAATCTATGCGATACAAATGATTTAACATCAGATAGTTGCGATATAAGTGATATAGCTTCAAATGCAAGTGAAACAAACGAGTTAGCTTCAAATCAATGCGAAACACATGATTTAGCTGCAACTCAATGCAGTGGTGAAGGTTTAGCTTCAAATCCATGCGACAAAAATGATATCGCTTCAGATACTTGCGATATAAGTGATTTAGCTCCAAATGCAGACGAAACAAACGAGATGGCTTCAAATCCAAGCGAAACACATGATTTAGCTTCAAATAAATGCGATGTAGAAGGTTTACCTTCAAATCCATGCGATACAAATTATTTAGCTTCAGATACTTGCGATATAAGAGATATAGCTTCAAATGGAGACGAAACAAACGAGATAGTTTCAAATCCAAGCGAAAAACATGATTTAGCTTCAAATCAATGCGATGTGGAAGGTTTAGCTTCAAATCCATGCGACTCAAATGATTTAGCTTCAGATACTTGCGATATAAGTGATATAGCTTCAAATTCAGACGAAACAAATGATTTAGCTTCAAACACTTGGGATATATGTGATACAGCTTCAAATGCAGACGAAACAAACGAGTTAGCTTCAAATCCATGCGAAAAACATGATTCAGCTTCAAATCAATTCGAAGCAGAAGGATTAGCTGCAAATCATTGCGATACAAATGATTTAGCATCAGATACATGCGACATAAGTGATATAGCGTCAAATGCAGGAGGAACAAACGAGTTGGCTTCAAATCCATGCAAAATACATGATTAAGCTTCAAATGAATTCTATGTAGAAGGTTTAGCTTCAAATCCATTCGACACAAATGAATAAGCTTCAGATACTTGCGATATAAGTGATATAGCTATAAATGCAGACGAAACAACGAGTTAGCATCATATTCAAGCGAAACACATGATTTAGCTCTAAATCAGTACGATGTAGAAGGTTTAGCTTCAAATCCATGCGAAACAAATGATTGAACATCAGATAGTTGCGATATAAGTGATATAACTTCAAATGCAGAGGAAACAAACGAGTTAGCTTCAAATCCATACAAAACACGTGATTACGCTTCAAATCAGTGCTATGTAGAAGGTTTAGCTTAAAATCCATGAGACACAAATGATCTAGCTTCAGATACTTGCGATATAAGTGATACAGCTTCAAATGCAGGGGAAACAAAAGAGTTAACTTCAAAACCATACAAAACACGTGATTAAGCTTCAAATCAATGCTATGTAGAAGGTTTAGCTTCAAATCCATGCGAATCAAATGATTTATCATCAGATAGTTGCGATATAAGTGATATAGCTTCAAATACAGACGAAACAAACGAGTTAGCTTCAAATCCATGCGTAACACATGATTTAGCTTCAAATCAATGCGATTTAGAAGGTTTAGCTTCAAATCAATGCGACACAAATGATATAGCTTCAGATACTTGCGATATAAGAGATATAGCTTCAAATGCAGACGAAACAAACGAGTTAGCTTCAAATCAATGCGAAACACATGATTTAGCTGCAAATCAATGCAGTGTTGAAGATTTATCTTCAAATCCATTCGAAACAAATGATTTAACTTCAGATAGTTGCGATATAAGTGATTTAGCTCCAAATGCAGACGAAACAAACGAGATAGCTTCAAATCCAAGCGAAACACATGATATAGCTTCAAATCACTGCGATGTAGAAGGTTTAGCTTCAAATCCATGCGATACAAATGATTTAGCTTCAGATACTTGCGATATAAGAGATATAGCTTCAAATGCAGACGAAACAAACGAGTTAGCTACATATCCAAGCGAAAGACATGATTTAGCTTTAAATCAATGCGATGTAGAAGGTTTAGCTTCAAATCCATACGAAACAAATGATTTAACATCAGATAGTTGCGATATAAGTGATATAGCTTCAAATGCAAGAGAAACACAAACGAGATAGCTTCAAATCAAAGCGAAACACATGATTATGCTTCAGAATAATGCGATATAGAAGGTTTAGCTTCAAATCCATGCGACACAAATGATTTATCATCAAATAGTTGCGATATAAGGGATATAGCTTCAAATGCAGACGAAACAAACTAGATAGCATCAAATCCAAGCGAAACACATGATTTAGCTTCAAATCAATGCGATGTAGAATGTTTAGCTGCAAATCCATGCGACACAATTGATATAGCTTTAGATACTTGCGATATAAGAGATATAGCTTCAAATGCTGACGAAATAAACGAGTTAGCTCCAAATCCAAGCGAAACACATGATAGAGCTGCAAATCAATGCGATATAGAAGGTTTAGCTTCAAATCCATGCGACACAAATGATATAGCTTCAGATACTTGCGATATAAGAGATATAGCTTCAAATGCAGACGAAACAAACGAGTTAGCTTCAAATCCATGCGAAGCACATGATTTAGCTTCAAATCATTTCGAAGTAGAAGGATTAGATTCAAATCTATGCGAAACAAATGATTTAACATCAGATAGTTGCGATATAAGTGATATAGCTTCAAATGCAGACGAAACAAACGAGTTAGCTTCAAATCAATGCGAAACACATGATTTAGCTGCAAATCAATGCAGTGTTGAAGATTTATCTTCAAATCCATTCGAAACAAATGATTTAACTTCAGATAGTTGCGATATAAGTGATTTAGCTCCAAATGCAGACGAAACAAACGAGATAGCTTCAAATCCAAGCGAAACACATGATATAGCTTCAAATCACTGCGATGTAGAAGGTTTAGCTTCAAATCCATGCGATACAAATGATTTAGCTTCAGATACTTGCGATATAAGTGATATAGCTTCAAATGCAAGAGAAACACAAACGAGTTAGCTTCAAATCCATGCGAAACACATGATTTAGATTCAAATCAATGCGATGTAGAAGGTTTAGCTTCAAATCCATGCGAAACAAATGATTTAACATCAGATAGTTGCGATATAAGTGATATAGCTTCAAATGCAGACGAAACAAACGAGTTAGCTTCAAATCCAAACGAAACACATGATTCAGCTTCAAATAAATGCGATATAGAAGGTTTAGCTGCAAATCCATGCGACACAATTGATATAGCTTCAGATACTTGCGATATAAGAGATATAGCTTCAAATGCAGACGAAACAAACGAGTCAGCTTCATATCCAAGCGAAAGAGATGATTTAGCTTTAAATCAATGCGATGTAGAAGGTTTAGCTTCAAATCCATGCGAAACAAATGATTGAACATCAGGTGCATGCGATATAAGTGATATAGCTTCAAATGCAAGAGAAACACAAACGAGTTAACTTCATATACAAGCGAAAGACATGATTTAGCTTTAAATCAATGCGATGTAGAAGGTTTAGCTTCAAATCCATACGAAACAAATGATTTAACATCAGATAGTTGCGATATAAGTGATATAGCTTCAAATGCAAGAGAAACACAAACGAGATAGTTTCAAAGCCATGCAAAACAGATGATTATGCTTCAGAATAATGCGATATAGAAGGTTTAGCTTCAAATCCATGCGACACAAATGATTTAACATCAAATAGTTGCGATATAAGGGATATAGCTTCAAATGCAAACGAAACAAACTAGATAGCATCAAATCCAAGCGAAACACATGATTTAGCTTCAAATCAATGCGATGTAGAATGTTTAGCTTCAAATACACGCGAAACACATGATTTAGCTTCATATCAATGCGATATAGAAGGTTTAGCTTCAAATCCATACGAAACACATGATTCAGCTGCAAATAAATGCGATATAGAAGATTTAGGTTCAAATCCATTCGAAACAAATGATTTAGCTTCAGATACTTGCGATATAAGAGATATAGCTTCAAATGCAGACGAAACAAACGAGTCAGATTCAAATCCATGGGAAACACATGATTGAGCTGCAAATCAATGCGATGTAGAAGATTTAGCTTCAAATCCATGCGAAACAAATGATTTAGCATCAGACAGTTGCGATATAAGTGATTTAGCTCCAAATGCAGACGAAACAAACGAGATGGCTTCAAATCCAAGCGAAACACATGATTTAGCTTCTAATCATTGCGATGTAGAAGGTTTAACTTCAAATCCATTCGAAACAAATGATTTAGCTTCAGATACTTGCGATATAAGAGATATAGCTTCAAATGCAGACGAAACAAACGAGTCAGATTCAAATCCATGGGAAACACATGATTGAGCTGCAAATCAATGCGATGTAGAAGATTTAGCTTCAAATCCATGCGAAACAAATGATTTAACATCAGATAGTTGCGATATAAGTGATATAGCTTCAAATGCAGACGAAACAAACGAGTTAGCTTCAAATCCAAACGAAACACATGATTCAGCTTCAAATAAATGCGATATAGAAGGTTTAGCTGCAAATCCATGCGACACAATTGATATAGCTTTAGATACTTGCGATATAAGAGATATAGCTTCAAATGCAGACGAATCAATCGTGTTAGCTTCAAATCCAAGCGAAACACATGATTCAGCGTCAAATCAATGCGATATAGAAGGTTTAGCTTCAAATCCATGTGACACAAATGATATAGCTTTAGATAATTGCGATATAAGAGATATAGCTTCAAATGCAGACGAATCAAACGAGTTAGCTTCATATCGAAGCGAATCACATGATTTTGCTTCAAATCATTGCGATGTAGAAGGTTTAACTTCAAATCCATGCGAAACAATTGATTTAACATCAGGTACATGCGATATAAGTGATATAGCTTCAAATGCAAGAGAAACACAAACGAGTTAGCTTCATATCCAAGCGAAAGACATGATTTAGCTTTAAATCAATGCAATGTAGAAGGTTTAGCTTCAAATCCATACGAAACAAATGATTTAACATCAGATAGTTGCGATATAAGTGATATAGCTTCAAATGCAAGAGAAACACAAACGAGTTAGCTTCAAAGCCATGCAAAACAGATGATTATGCTTCAGAATAATGCGATATAGAAGGTTTAGCTTCAAATCAATGCGAAATAGAAGGTTTATCTTCAAATCCATGCGACACAAATGATATAGCTTCAGATACTTGCGATATAAGAGATATAGCTTCAAATGCAGACGAAACAAACGAGTTAGCTTCAAATCCATGCGAAACAAATGATTTAGCTTCAAACACGTGGGATATAAGTGATATAGCTTCAAATGCTGACGAAGCAAACGGGTGAGCTTCAAATCCACGCGAAACACATGATTTAGCTTCAAATCAATGCGATATAGAAGGTTTAGCCTCAAATCCATGCGAAACAAATGATTTAGCTTCAAACACTTGGGATATAAGTGATATAGCTTCAAATGCAGACGAAACAAACTAGATAGCATCAAATCCAAGCGAAACACATGATTTAGCTTCAAATCAATGCGATGTAGAATGTTTAGCTTCAAATACATGCGAAACACATGATTTAGCTTCAAATCAATGCGATAGAGAAGGTTTAGCTTCGAATCCATACGAAACACATGATTCAGCTGCAAATAAATGCGATATAGAAGATTTAGGTTCAAATCCATGCGAAACAAATGATTTAGCTTCAGATACTTGCGATATAAGTGATATAGCTTCAAATGCAGACGTAACAAACGAGATAGTTTCAAATCCAAGCGAAACACATGATTTAGATTCAAATCAATGCGATTTAGAAGGTTTAGCTTCAAATCCACGCGAAACACATGATTTAGCTTCAAATCAATGCGGTATAGAAGGTTTAGCTTCAAATCCATGCGAAACAAATGATTTAGCTTCAAACACTTGGGATATATGTGATACAGCTTCAAATGCAGACGAAACAAACGAGTTAGCTTCAAATCCATGCGAAAAACATGATTTAGCTTCAAATCAATTCGAAGCAGAAGGATTAGCTGCAAATCATTGCGATACAAATGATTTAGCATCAGATACATGCGATATAAGTGATATAGCTTCAAATTCAGACGAAACAAACGAGTTAGCTTCATATCCATGCAAAACAGATGATCATGCTTCAAATCAATGCGATGTAGAAGGTTTAGCTTCAAATCCATTCGACACAAATGAATAAGCTTCAGATACTTGCGATATAAGAGATTTAGCTTCAAATGCAGACGAATCAAACGAGTTAGCTTCATATCGAAGCGAATCACATGATTTAGCTTCAAATCATTGCGATGTAGAAGGTTTAACTTCAAATCCATGCGAAACAAATGATTTACTTTCAAACGCTTGGGATATATATGATATAGCTTCAAATGCTGACGAAATAAACGAGTTAGCTCCAAATCCAAGCGAAACACATGATAGAGCTGCAAATCAATGCGATATAGAAGGTTTAGCTTCAAATCCATGCGACACAAATGATATAGCTTCAGATACTTGCGATATAAGAGATATAGCTTCAAATGCAGACGAAACAAACGAGTTAGCTTCAAATCCATGCGAAGCACATGATTTAGCTTCAAATCATTTCGAAGTAGAAGGATTAGATTCAAATCTATGCGATACAAATGATTTAACATCAGATAGTTGCGATATAAGTGATATAGCTTCAAATGCAAGTGAAACAAACGAGTTAGCTTCAAATCAATGCGAAACACATGATTTAGCTGCAACTCAATGCAGTGGTGAAGGTTTAGCTTCAAATCCATGCGACAAAAATGATATCGCTTCAGATACTTGCGATATAAGTGATTTAGCTCCAAATGCAGACGAAACAAACGAGATAGCTTCAAATCCAAGCGAAACACATGATATAGCTTCAAATCACTGCGATGTAGAAGGTTTAGCTTCAAATCCATGCGATACAAATGATTTAGCTTCAGATACTTGCGATATAAGTGATATAGCTTCAAATGCAAGAGAAACACAAACGAGTTAGCTTCAAATCCATGCGAAACACATGATTTAGATTCAAATCAATGCGATGTAGAAGGTTTAGCTTCAAATCCATGCGAAACAAATGATTTAACATCAGATAGTTGCGATATAAGTGATATAGCTTCAAATGCAGACGAAACAAACGAGTTAGCTTCAAATCCAACGAAACACATGATTCAGCTTCAAATAAATGCGATATAGAAGGTTTAGCTGCAAATCCATGCGACACAATTGATATAGCTTCAGATACTTGCGATATAAGAGATATAGCTTCAAATGCAGACGAAACAAACGAGTCAGCTTCATATCCAAGCGAAAGAGATGATTTAGCTTTAAATCAATGCGATGTAGAAGGTTTAGCTTCAAATCCATGCGAAACAAATGATTGAACATCAGGTGCATGCGATATAAGTGATATAGCTTCAAATGCAAGAGAAACACAAACGAGTTAACTTCATATACAAGCGAAAGACATGATTTAGCTTTAAATCAATGCGATGTAGAAGGTTTAGCTTCAAATCCATACGAAACAAATGATTTAACATCAGATAGTTGCGATATAAGTGATATAGCTTCAAATGCAAGAGAAACACAAACGAGATAGCTTCAAAGCCATGCAAAACAGATGATTATGCTTCAGAATAATGCGATATAGAAGGTTTAGCTTCAAATCCATGCGACACAAATGATTTAACATCAAATAGTTGCGATATAAGGGATATAGCTTCAAATGCAAACGAAACAAACTAGATAGCATCAAATCCAAGCGAAACACATGATTTAGCTTCAAATCAATGCGATGTAGAATGTTTAGCTTCAAATACACGCGAAACACATGATTTAGCTTCATATCAATGCGATATAGAAGGTTTAGCTTCAAATCCATACGAAACACATGATTCAGCTGCAAATAAATGCGATATAGAAGATTTAGGTTCAAATCCATTCGAAACAAATGATTTAGCTTCAGATACTTGCGATATAAGAGATATAGCTTCAAATGCAGACGAAACAAACGAGTCAGATTCAAATCCATGGGAAACACATGATTGAGCTGCAAATCAATGCGATGTAGAAGATTTAGCTTCAAATCCATGCGAAGCAAATGATTTAGCATCAGACAGTTGCGATATAAGTGATTTAGCTCCAAATGCAGACGAAACAAACGAGATGGCTTCAAATCCAAGCGAAACACATGATTTAGCTTCTAATCATTGCGATGTAGAAGGTTTAACTTCAAATCCATGCGAAACAAATGATTTACTTTCAAACGCTTGGGATATATGTGATTCAGCTTCAAATGCTGACGAAATAAACGAGTTAGCTCCAAATCCAAGCGAAACACATGATAGAGCTGCAAATCAATGCGATGTAGAAGGTTTAGCTTCAAATCCATGCGAAACAAATGATTTAACATCAGGTACATGCGATATAAGTGATATAGCTTCAAATGCAAGAGAAACACAAACGAGTTAGCTTCAAATCCATGCGAAACACATGATTTAGATTCAAATCAATGCGATGTAGAAGGTTTAGCTTCAAATCCATGCGAAACAAATGATTTAACATCAGATAGTTGCGATATAAGTGATATAGCTTCAAATGCAGACGAAACAAACGAGTTAGCTTCAAATCCAAACGAAACACATGATTCAGCTTCAAATAAATGCGATATAGAAGGTTTAGCTGCAAATCCATGCGACACAATTGATATAGCTTTAGATACTTGCGATATAAGAGATATAGCTTCAAATGCAGACGAATCAATCGTGTTAGCTTCAAATCCAAGCGAAACACATGATTCAGCGTCAAATCAATGCGATATAGAAGGTTTAGCTTCAAATCCATGTGACACAAATGATATAGCTTTAGATAATTGCGATATAAGAGATATAGCTTCAAATGCAGACGAATCAAACGAGTTAGCTTCATATCGAAGCGAATCACATGATTTTGCTTCAAATCATTGCGATGTAGAAGGTTTAACTTCAAATCCATGCGAAACAATTGATTTAACATCAGGTACATGCGATATAAGTGATATAGCTTCAAATGCAAGAGAAACACAAACGAGTTAGCTTCATATCCAAGCGAAAGACATGATTTAGCTTTAAATCAATGCAATGTAGAAGGTTTAGCTTCAAATCCATACGAAACAAATGATTTAACAGCAGATAGTTGCGATATAAGTGATATAGCTTCAAATGCAAGAGAAACACAAACGAGTTAGCTTCAAAGCCATGCAAAACAGATGATTATGCTTCAGAATAATGCGATATAGAAGGTTTAGCTTCAAATCAATGCGAAATAGAAGGTTTATCTTCAAATCCATGCGACACAAATGATATAGCTTCAGATACTTGCGATATAAGAGATATAGCTTCAAATGCAGACGAAACAAACGAGTTAGCTTCAAATCCATGCGAAACAAATGATTTAGCTTCAAACACGTGGGATATAAGTGATATAGCTTCAAATGCAGACGAAGCAAACGGGTGAGCTTCAAATCCACGCGAAACACATGTTTTAGCTTCAAATCAATGCGATATAGAAGGTTTAGCCTCAAATCCATGCGAAACAAATGATTTAGCTTCAAACACTTGGGATATAAGTGATATAGCTTCAAATGCAGACGAAACAAACTAGATAGCATCAAATCCAAGCGAAACACATGATTTAGCTTCAAATCAATGCGATGTAGAATGTTTAGCTTCAAATACATGCGAAACACATGATTTAGCTTCAAATCAATGCGATAGAGAAGGTTTAGCTTCGAATCCATACGAAACACATGATTCAGCTGCAAATAAATGCGATATAGAAGATTTAGGTTCAAATCCATGCGAAACAAATGATTTAGCTTCAGATACTTGCGATATAAGTGATATAGCTTCAAATGCAGACGTAACAAACGAGATAGTTTCAAATCCAAGCGAAACACATGATTTAGATTCAAATCAATGCGATTTAGAAGGTTTAGCTTCAAATCCACGCGAAACACATGATTTAGCTTCAAATCAATGCGGTATAGAAGGTTTAGCTTCAAATCCATGCGAAACAAATGATTTAGCTTCAAACACTTGGGATATATGTGATACAGCTTCAAATGCAGACGAAACAAACGAGTTAGCTTCAAATCCATGCGAAAAACATGATTTAGCTTCAAATCAATTCGAAGCAGAAGGATTAGCTGCAAATCATTGCGATACAAATGATTTAGCATCAGATACATGCGATATAAGTGATATAGCTTCAAATTCAGACGAAACAAACGAGTTAGCTTCATATCCATGCAAAACAGATGATCATGCTTCAAATCAATGCGATGTAGAAGGTTTAGCTTCAAATCCATTCGACACAAATGAATAAGCTTCAGATACTTGCGATATAAGAGATTTAGCTTCAAATGCAGACGAATCAAACGAGTTAGCTTCATATCGAAGCGAATCACATGATTTAGCTTCAAATCATTGCGATGTAGAAGGTTTAACTTCAAATCCATGCGAAACAAATGATTTACTTTCAAACGCTTGGGATATATATGATATAGCTTCAAATGCTGACGAAATAAACGAGTTAGCTCCAAATCCAAGCGAAACACATGATAGAGCTGCAAATCAATGCGATATAGAAGGTTTAGCTTCAAATCCATGCGACACAAATGATATAGCTTCAGATACTTGCGATATAAGAGATATAGCTTCAAATGCAGACGAAACAAACGAGTTAGCTTCAAATCCATGCGAAGCACATGATTTAGCTTCAAATCATTTCGAAGTAGAAGGATTAGATTCAAATCTATGCGATACAAATGATTTAACATCAGATAGTTGCGATATAAGTGATATAGCTTCAAATGCAAGTGAAACAAACGAGTTAGCTTCAAATCAATGCGAAACACATGATTTAGCTGCAACTCAATGCAGTGGTGAAGGTTTAGCTTCAAATCCATGCGACAAAAATGATATCGCTTCAGATACTTGCGATATAAGTGATTTAGCTCCAAATGCAGACGAAACAAACGAGATGGCTTCAAATCCAAGCGAAACACATGATTTAGCTTCAAATAAATGCGATGTAGAAGGTTTACCTTCAAATCCATGCGATACAAATGATTTAGCTTCAGAGACTTGCGATATAAGAGATATAGCTTCAAATGGAGACGAAACAAACGAGATAGTTTCAAATCCAAGCGAAAAACATGATTTAGCTTCAAATCAATGCGATGTAGAAGGTTTAGCTTCAAATCCATGCGAAACAAATGATTTAACATCAGGTACATGCGATATAAGTGATATAGCTTCAAATGCAAGAGAAACACAAACGAGTTAGCTTCAAATCCATGCGAAACACATGATTTAGATTCAAATCAATGCGATGTGGAAGGTTTAGCTTCAAATCCATGCGAAACAAATGATTTAACATCAGATAGTTGCGATATAAGTGATATAGCTTCAAATGCAGACGAAACAAACGAGTTAGCTTCAAATCCAAACGAAACACATGATTCAGCTTCAAATAAATGCGATATAGAAGGTTTAGCTGCAAATCCATGCGACACAATTGATATAGCTTCAGATACTTGCGATATAAGAGATATAGCTTCAAATGCAGACGAAACAAACGAGTCAGCTTCATATCCAAGCGAAAGACATGATTTAGCTTTAAATCAATGCGATGTAGAAGGTTTAGCTTCAAATCCATGCGAAACAAATGATTGAACATCAGGTGCATGCGATATAAGTGATATAGCTTCAAATGCAAGAGAAACACAAACGAGTTAACTTCATATACAAGCGAAAGACATGATTTAGCTTTAAATCAATGCGATGTAGAAGGTTTAGCTTCAAATCCATACGAAACAAATGATTTAACATCAGATAGTTGCGATATAAGTGATATAGCTTCAAATGCAAGAGAAACACAAACGAGATAGCTTCAAAGCCATGCAAAACAGATGATTATGCTTCAGAATAATGCGATATAGAAGGTTTAGCTTCAAATCCATGCGACACAAATGATTTAACATCAAATAGTTGCGATATAAGGGATATAGCTTCAAATGCAAACGAAACAAACTAGATAGCATCAAATCCAAGCGAAACACATGATTTAGCTTCAAATCAATGCGATGTAGAATGTTTAGCTTCAAATACACGCGAAACACATGATTTAGCTTCATATCAATGCGATATAGAAGGTTTAGCTTCAAATCCATACGAAACACATGATTCAGCTGCAAATAAATGCGATATAGAAGATTTAGGTTCAAATCCATTCGAAACAAATGATTTAGCTTCAGATACTTGCGATATAAGAGATATAGCTTCAAATGCAGACGAAACAAACGAGTCAGATTCAAATCCATGGGAAACACATGATTGAGCTGCAAATCAATGCGATGTAGAAGATTTAGCTTCAAATCCATGCGAAACAAATGATTTAGCATCAGACAGTTGCGATATAAATGATTTAGCTCCAAATGCAGACGAAACAAACGAGATGGCTTCAAATCCAAGCGAAACACATGATTTAGCTTCTAATCATTGCGATGTAGAAGGTTTAGCTTCAAATCCATACGAAACAAATGATTTAACATCAGATAGTTGCGATATAAGTGATATAGCTTCAAATGCAAGAGAAACACAAACGAGTTAGCTTCAAAGCCATGCAAAACAGATGATTATGCTTCAGAATAATGCGGTATAGAAGGTTTAGCTTCAAATCAATGCGAAATAGAAGGTTTATCTTCAAATCCATGCGACACAAATGATATAGCTTCAGATACTTGCGATATAAGAGATATAGCTTCAAATGCAGACGAAACAAACGAGTTAGCTTCAAATCCATGCGAAACAAATGATTTAGCTTCAAACACGTGGGATATAAGTGATATAGCTTCAAATGCAGACGAAGCAAACGGGTGAGCTTCAAATCCACGCGAAACACATGATTTAGCTTCAAATCAATGCGATATAGAAGGTTTAGCCTCAAATCCATGCGAAACAAATGATTTAGCTTCAAACACTTGGGATATAAGTGATATAGCTTCAAATGCAGACGAAACAAACTAGATAGCATCAAATCCAAGCGAAACACATGATTTAGCTTCAAATCAATGCGATGTAGAATGTTTAGCTTCAAATACATGCGAAACACATGATTTAGCTTCAAATCAATGCGATAGAGAAGGTTTAGCTTCGAATCCATACGAAACACATGATTCAGCTGCAAATAAATGCGATATAGAAGATTTAGGTTCAAATCCATGCGAAACAAATGATTTAGCTTCAGATACTTGCGATATAAGTGATATAGCTTCAAATGCAGACGTAACAAACGAGATAGTTTCAAATCCAAGCGAAACACATGATTTAGATTCAAATCAATGCGATTTAGAAGGTTTAGCTTCAAATCCACGCGAAACACATGATTTAGCTTCAAATCAATGCGGTATAGAAGGTTTAGCTTCAAATCCATGCGAAACAAATGATTTAGCTTCAAACACTTGGGATATATGTGATACAGCTTCAAATGCAGACGAAACAAACGAGTTAGCTTCAAATCCATGCGAAAAACATGATTTAGCTTCAAATCAATTCGAAGCAGAAGGATTAGCTGCAAATCATTGCGATACAAATGATTTAGCATCAGATACATGCGATATAAGTGATATAGCGTCAAATGCAGGAGGAACAAACGAGTTGGCTTCAAATCCATGCAAAACACATGATTAAGCTTCAAATGAATTCTATGTAGAAGGTTTAGCTTCAAATCCATTCGACACAAATGAATAAGCTTCAGATACTTGCGATATAAGAGATTTAGCTTCAAATGCAGACGAATCAAACGAGTTAGCTTCATATCGAAGCGAATCACATGATTTAGCTTCAAATCATTGCGATGTAGAAGGTTTAACTTCAAATCCATGCGAAACAAATGATTTACTTTCAAACGCTTGGGATATATATGATATAGCTTCAAATGCTGACGAAATAAACGAGTTAGCTCCAAATCCAAGCGAAACACATGATAGAGCTGCAAATCAATGCGATATAGAAGGTTTAGCTTCAAATCCATGCGACACAAATGATATAGCTTCAGATACTTGCGATATAAGAGATATAGCTTCAAATGCAGACGAAACAAACGAGTTAGCTTCAAATCCATGCGAAGCACATGATTTAGCTTCAAATCATTTCGAAGTAGAAGGATTAGATTCAAATCTATGCGATACAAATGATTTAACATCAGATAGTTGCGATATAAGTGATATAGCTTCAAATGCAAGTGAAACAAACGAGTTAGCTTCAAATCAATGCGAAACACATGATTTAGCTGCAACTCAATGCAGTGGTGAAGGTTTAGCTTCAAATCCATGCGACAAAAATGATATCGCTTCAGATACTTGCGATATAAGTGATTTAGCTCCAAATGCAGACGAAACAAACGAGATGGCTTCAAATCCAAGCGAAACACATGATTTAGCTCTAAATCAGTGCGATGTAGAAGGTTTAGCTTCAAATCCATGCGAAACAAATGATTGAACATCAGATAGTTGCGATATAAGTGATATAACTTCAAATGCAGAGGAAACAAACGAGTTAGCTTCAAATCCATACAAAACACGTGATTAAGCTTCAAATCAATGCTATGTAGAAGGTTTAGCTTCAAATCCATGCGAATCAAATGATTTATCATCAGATAGTTGCGATATAAGTGATATAGCTTCAAATACAGACGAAACAAACGAGTTAGCTTCAAATCCATGCGTAACACATGATTTAGCTTCAAATCAATGCGATTTAGAAGGTTTAGCTTCAAATCAATGCGAAATAGAAGGTTTATCTTCAAATCCATGCGACACAAATGATATAGCTTCAGATACTTGCGATATAAGAGATATAGCTTCAAATGCAGACGAAACAAACGAGTTAGCTTCAAATCCATGCGAAACAAATGATTTAGCTTCAAACACGTGAGATATAAGTGATATAGCTTCAAATGCAAGTGAAACAAACGAGTTAGCTTCAAATCAATGCGAAACACATGATATAGCTGCAAATCAATGCAGTGTTGAAGATTTATCTTCAAATCCATTCGAAACAAATGATTTAACTTCAGATAGTTGCGATATGAGTGATTTAGCTCCAAATGCAGACGAAACAAACGAGATAGCTTCAAATCCAAGCGAAACACATGATTTAGCTTCAAATCAATGCGATGTAGAAGGTTTAGCTTCAAATCCATGCGATACAAATGATTTAGCTTCAGATACTTGCGATATAAGAGATATAGCTTCAAATGCAGACGAAACAAACGAGTTAGCTTCATATCCAAGCGAAAGACATGATTTGGCTTTAAATCAATGCGATGTAGAAGGTTTAGCTTCAAATCCATGCGAAACAAATGATTTAACATCAGGTACATGCGATATAAGTGATATAGCTTCAAATGCAAGAGATACACAAACGAGTTAGCTTCAAATCCATGCGAAACACATGATTTAGATTCAAATCAATGCGATGTAGAAGGTTTAGCTTCAAATCCATGCGAAACAAATGATTTAACATCAGATAGTTGCGATATAAGTGATATAGCTTCAAATGCAGACGAAACAAACGAGGTAGCTTCAAATCCAAACGAAACACATGATTCAGCTTCAAATAAATGCGACATAGAAGGTTTAGCTGCAAATCCATGCGACACAATTGATATAGCTTTAGATACTTGCGATATAAGAGATATAGCTTCAAATGCAGACGAAACAAACGAGTTAGCTTCAAATCCAAGCGAAACACATGATTCAGCGTCAAATCAATGCGATATAGAAGGTTTAGCTTCAAATCCATGTGACACAAATGATATAGCTTTAGATACTTGCGATATAAGAGATTTAGCTTCAAATGCAGACGAATCAAACGAGTTAGCTTCATATCGAAGCGAATCACATGATTTAGCTTCAAATCATTGCGATGTAGAAGGTTTAACTTCAAATCCATGCGAAACAAATGATTTACTTTCAAACGCTTGGGATATATGTGATATAGCTTCAAATGCTGACGAAATAAACGAGTTAGCTCCAAATCCAAGCGAAACACATGATAGAGCTGCAAATCAATGCGATATAGAAGGTTTAGCTTCAAATCCATGCGACACAAATGATATAGCTTCAGATACTTGCGATATAAGAGATATAGCTTCAAATGCAGACGAAACAAACGAGTTAGCTTCAAATCCATGCGAAGCACATGATTTAGCTTCAAATCATTTTGAAGTAGAAGGATTAGATTCAAATCTATGCGATACAAATGATTTAACATCAGATAGTTGCGATATAAGTGATATAGCTTCAAATGCAAGTGAAACAAACGAGTTAGCTTCAAATCAATGCGAAACACATGATTTAGCTGCAACTCAATGCAGTGGTGAAGGTTTAGCTTCAAATCCATGCGACAAAAATGATATAGCTTCAGATACTTGCGATATAAGTGATTTAGCTCCAAATGCAGACGAAACAAACGAGATGGCTTCAAATCCAAGCGAAACACATGATTTAGCTTCAAATCAATGCGATGTAGAAGGTTTACCTTCAAATCCATGCGATACAATTGATTTAGCTTCAGATACTTGCGATATAAGAGATATAGCTTCAAATTCAGACGAAACAAACGAGTTAGCTTCATATCCATGCAAAACAGATGATCATGCTTCAAATCAATGCGATGTAGAAGGTTTAGCTTCAAATCCATACGAAACAAATGATTTAACATCAGATAGTTGCGATATAAGTGATATAGCTTCAAATGCAAGAGAAACACAAACGAGTTAGGTTCAAAGCCATGCAAAACAGATGATTATGCTTCAGAATAATGCGATATTGAAGGTTTAGCTGCAAATCCATGCGACACAAATGATTTAACATCAAATAGTTGCGATATAAGTGATATAGCTTCAAATGCAGACGAAACAAACGAGTCAGATTCAAATCCATGCGAAACACATGATTGAGCTGCAAATCAATGCGATGTAGAAGATTTAGCTTCAAATACACGCGAAACACATGATTTAGCTTCAAATCAATGCGATATAGAAGGTTTAGCTTCAAATACACGCGAAACACATGATTTAGCTTCAAATCAATGCGATATAGAAGGTTTAGCTTCGAATCCATACGAAACACATGATTCAGCTGCAAATAAATGCGATAAAGAAGATTTAGGTTCAAATCCATGCGAAACAAATGATTTAGCTTCAGATACTTGCGATATAAGAGATATAGCTTCAAATGCAGACGAAACAAATGAGTCAGATTCAAATCCATGCGAAACACATGACTGAGCTGCAAATCAATGCGATGTAGAAGATTTAGCTTCAAATCCATGCGAAACAAATGATTTAACATCAGACAGTTGCGATATAAGTGATATAGCTTCAAATGCATACGTAACAAACGAGATAGTTTCAAATCCAAGCGAAACACATGATTTAGATTCAAATCAATGCGATTTAGAAGGTTTAGCTTCAAATCCACGCGAAACACATGATTTAGCTTCAAATCAATGCGGTATAGAAGGTTTAGCTTCAAATCCATGCGAAACAAATGATTTAGCTTCAAACACTTGGGATATATGTGATACAGCTTCAAATGCAGACGAAACAAACGAGTTAGCTTCAAATCCATGCGAAAAACATGATTTAGCTTCAAATCAATTCGAAGCAGAAGGATTAGCTGCAAATCATTGCGATACAAATGATTTAGAATCAGATACATGCGATATAAGTGATATAGCGTCAAATGCAGGAGGAACAAACGAGTTGGCTTCAAATCCATGCAAAACACATGATTAAGCTTCAAATGAATTCTATGTAGAAGGTTTAGCTTCAAATCCATTCGACACAAATGAATAAGCTTCAGATACTTGCGATATAAGTGATATAGCTATAAATGCAGACGAAACAACGAGTTAGCATCATATTCAAGCGAAACACATGATTTAGCTCTAAATCAGTGCGATGTAGAAGGTTTAGCTTCAAATCCATGCGAAACAAATGATTTAACATCAGGTACATGCGATATAAGTGATATAGCTTCAAATGCAAGAAAAACACAAACAAGTTAGCTTCAAATCCATGCGAAACACATGATTTAGATTCAAATCAATGCGATGTAGAAGGTTTAGCTCCAAATCCATGCGAAACAAATGATTTAACATCAGATAGTTGCGATATAAGTGATATAGCTTCAAATGCAGACGAAACAAACGAGTTAGCTTCAAATCCAAGCGAAACACATGATTCAGCGTCAAATCAATGAGATATAGAAGGTTTAGCTTCAAATCCATGTGACACAAATGATATAGCTTCAGATACTTGCGATATAAGTGATACAGCTTCAAATGCAGGGGAAACAAAAGAGTTAACTTCAAAACCATACAAAACACGTGATTAAGCTTCAAATCAATGCTATGTAGAAGGTTTAGCTTCAAATCCATGCGAAACAAATGATTTATCATCAGATAGTTGCGATATAAGTGATATAGCTTCAAATACAGACGAAACAAACGAGTTAGCTTCAAATCCATGCGTAACACATGATTTAGCTTCAAATCAATGCGATTTAGCAGGTTTAGCTTCAAATCAATGCGAAATAGAAGGTTTATCTTCAAATCCATGCGACACAAATGATACAGCTTCAGATACTTGCGATATAAGAGATATAGCTTCAAATGCAGACGAAACAAACGAGTTAGCTTCAAATCCATGCGAAACAAATGATTTAGCTTCAAACACGTGAGATATAAGTGATATAGCTTCAAATGCAGACGAAGCAAACGAGTGAGCTTCAAATACACGCGAAACACATGATTTAGCTTCAAATCAATGCGATATAGAAGGTTTAGCTTCAAATCCATGCGAAACAAATGATTTAGCTTCAAACACTTGGGATATAAGTGATATAGCTTCAAATGCAGACGAAACAAACTAGATAGCATCAAATCCAAGGGAAACACATGATTTAGCTTCAAATCAATGCGATGTAGAAGGTTTAGCTTCAAATCCATGCGACTCAAATGATTTAGCTTCAGATACTTGCGATATAAGTGATATAGCTTCAAATTCAGACGAAACAAACGAGTTAGCTTCATATCCATGCAAAACAGATGATCATGCTTCAAATCAATGCGATGTAGAAGGTTTAGCTTCAAATCCATACGAAACAAATGATTTAACATCAGATAGTTGCGATATAAGTGATATAGCTTCAAATGCAAGAGAAACACAATCGAGTTAGGTTCAAAGCCATGCAAAACAGATGATTATGCTTCAGAATAATGCGATATTGAAGGTTTAGCTGCAAATCCATGCGACACAAATGATTTAACATCAAATAGTTGCGATATAAGTGATATAGCTTCAAATGGAGACGAAACAAACGAGTCAGATTCAAATCCATGCGAAACACATGATTGAGCTGCAAATCAATGCGATGTAGAAGATTTAGCTTCAAATACACGCGAAACACATGATTTAGCTTCAAATCAATGCGATATAGAAGGTTTAGCTTCATATACACGCGAAACACATGATTTAGCTTCAAATCAATGCGATATAGAAGGTTTAGCTTCGAATCCATACGAAACACATGATTCAGCTGCAAATAAATGCGATAAAGAAGATTTAGGTTCAAATCCATGCGAAACAAATGATTAGCTTCAGATACTTGCGATATAAGAGATATAGCTTCAAATGCAGACGAAACAAATGAGTCAGATTCAAATCCATGCGAAACACATGACTGAGCTGCAAATCAATGCGATGTAGAAGATTTAGCTTCAAATCCATGCGAAACAAATGATTTAACATCAGACAGTTGCGATATAAGTGATATAGCTTCAAATGCAGACGTAACAAACGAGATAGTTTCAAATCCAAGCGAAACACATGATTTAGATTCAAATCAATGCGATTTAGAAGGTTTAGCTTCAAATCCACGCGAAACACATGATTTAGCTTCAAATCAATGCGGTATAGAAGGTTTAGCTTCAAATCCATGCGAAACAAATGATTTAGCTTCAAACACTTGGGATATATGTGATACAGCTTCAAATGCAGACGAAACAAACGAGTTAGCTTCAAATCCATGCGAAAAACATGATTTAGCTTCAAATCAATTCGAAGCAGAAGGATTAGCTGCAAATCATTGCGATACAAATGATTTAGAATCAGATACATGCGATATAAGTGATATAGCGTCAAATGCAGGAGGAACAAACGAGTTGGCTTCAAATCCATGCAAAACACATGATTAAGCTTCAAATGAATTCTATGTAGAAGGTTTAGCTTCAAATCCATTCGACACAAATGAATAAGCTTCAGATACTTGCGATATAAGTGATATAGCTATAAATGCAGACGAAACAACGAGTTAGCATCATATTCAAGCGAAACACATGATTTAGCTCTAAATCAGTGCGATGTAGAAGGTTTAGCTTCAAATCCATGCGAAACAAATGATTTAACATCAGGTACATGCGATATAAGTGATATAGCTTCAAATGCAAGAAAAACACAAACGAGTTAGCTTCAAATCCATGCGAAACACATGATTTAGATTCAAATCAATGCGATGTAGAAGGTTTAGCTCCAAATCCATGCGAAACAAATGATTTAACATCAGATAGTTGCGATATAAGTGATATAGCTTCAAATGCAGACGAAACAAACGAGTTAGCTTCAAATCCAAGCGAAACACATGATTCAGCGTCAAATCAATGAGATATAGAAGGTTTAGCTTCAAATCCATGTGACACAAATGATATAGCTTCAGATACTTGCGATATAAGTGATACAGCTTCAAATGCAGGGGAAACAAAAGAGTTAACTTCAAAACCATACAAAACACGTGATTAAGCTTCAAATCAATGCTATGTAGAAGGTTTAGCTTCAAATCCATGCGAAACAAATGATTTATCATCAGATAGTTGCGATATAAGTGATATAGCTTCAAATACAGACGAAACAAACGAGTTAGCTTCAAATCCATGCGTAACACATGATTTAGCTTCAAATCAATGCGATTTAGCAGGTTTAGCTTCAAATCAATGCGAAATAGAAGGTTTATCTTCAAATCCATGCGACACAAATGATACAGCTTCAGATACTTGCGATATAAGAGATATAGCTTCAAATGCAGACGAAACAAACGAGTTAGCTTCAAATCCATGCGAAACAAATGATTTAGCTTCAAACACGTGAGATATAAGTGATATAGCTTCAAATGCAGACGAAGCAAACGAGTGAGCTTCAAATACACGCGAAACACATGATTTAGCTTCAAATCAATGCGATATAGAAGGTTTAGCTTCAAATCCATGCGAAACAAATGATTTAGCTTCAAACACTTGGGATATAAGTGATATAGCTTCAAATGCAGACGAAACAAACTAGATAGCATCAAATCCAAGGGAAACACATGATTTAGCTTCAAATCAATGCGATGTAGAAGGTTTAGCTTCAAATCCATGCGACTCAAATGATTTAGCTTCAGATACTTGCGATATAAGTGATATAGCTTCAAATTCAGACGAAACAAACGAGTTAGCTTCATATCCATGCAAAACAGATGATCATGCTTCAAATCAATGCGATGTAGAAGGTTTAGCTTCAAATCCATACGAAACAAATGATTTAACATCAGATAGTTGCGATATAAGTGATATAGCTTCAAATGCAAGAGAAACACAAACGAGTTAGGTTCAAAGCCATGCAAAACAGATGATTATGCTTCAGAATAATGCGATATTGAAGGTTTAGCTGCAAATCCATGCGACACAAATGATTTAACATCAAATAGTTGCGATATAAGTGATATAGCTTCAAATGCAGACGAAACAAACGAGTCAGATTCAAATCCATGCGAAACACATGATTGAGCTGCAAATCAATGCGATGTAGAAGATTTAGCTTCAAATACACGCGAAACACATGATTTAGCTTCAAATCAATGCGATATAGAAGGTTTAGCTTCATATACACGCGAAACACATGATTTAGCTTCAAATCAATGGGATATAGAAGGTTTAGCTTCGAATCCATACGAAACACATGATTCAGCTGCAAATAAATGCGATAAAGAAGATTTAGGTTCAAATCCATGCGAAACAAATGATTTAGCTTCAGATACTTGCGATATAAGAGATATAGCTTCAAATGCAGACGAAACAAATGAGTCAGATTCAAATCCATGCGAAACACATGACTGAGCTGCAAATCAATGCGATGTAGAAGATTTAGCTTCAAATCCATGCGAAACAAATGATTTAACATCAGACAGTTGCGATATAAGTGATATAGCTTCAAATGCAGACGTAACAAACGAGATAGTTTTAAATCCAAGCGAAACACATGATTTAGATTCAAATCAATGCGATTTAGAAGGTTTAGCTTCAAATCCACGCGAAACACATGATTTAGCTTCAAATCAATGCGGTATAGAAGGTTTAGCTTCAAATCCATGCGAAACAAATGATTTAGCTTCAAACACTTGGGATATATGTGATACAGCTTCAAATGCAGACGAAACAAACGAGTTAGCTTCAAATCCATGCGAAAAACATGATTTAGCTTCAAATCAATTCGAAGCAGAAGGATTAGCTGCAAATCATTGCGATACAAATGATTTAGAATCAGATACATGCGATATAAGTGATATAGCGTCAAATGCAGGAGGAACAAACGAGTTGGCTTCAAATCCATGCAAAACACATGATTAAGCTTCAAATGAATTCTATGTAGAAGGTTTAGCTTCAAATCCATTCGACACAAATGAATAAGCTTCAGATACTTGCGATATAAGTGATATAGCTATAAATGCAGACGAAACAACGAGTTAGCATCATATTCAAGCGAAACACATGATTTAGCTCTAAATCAGTGCGATGTAGAAGGTTTAGCTTCAAATCCATGCGAAACAAATGATTTAACATCAGGTACATGCGATATAAGTGATATAGCTTCAAATGCAAGAAAAACACAAACGAGTTAGCTTCAAATCCATGCGAAACACATGATTTAGATTCAAATCAATGCGATGTAGAAGGTTTAGCTCCAAATCCATGCGAAACAAATGATTTAACATCAGATAGTTGCGATATAAGTGATATAGCTTCAAATGCAGACGAAACAAACGAGTTAGCTTCAAATCCAAGCGAAACACATGATTCAGCGTCAAATCAATGAGATATAGAAGGTTTAGCTTCAAATCCATGTGACACAAATGATATAGCTTCAGATACTTGCGATATAAGTGATACAGCTTCAAATGCAGGGGAAACAAAAGAGTTAACTTCAAAACCATACAAAACACGTGATTAAGCTTCAAATCAATGCTATGTAGAAGGTTTAGCTTCAAATCCATGCGAAACAAATGATTTATCATCAGATAGTTGCGATATAAGTGATATAGCTTCAAATACAGACGAAACAAACGAGTTAGCTTCAAATCCATGCGTAACACATGATTTAGCTTCAAATCAATGCGATTTAGCAGGTTTCGCTTCAAATCAATGCGAAATAGAAGGTTTATCTTCAAATCCATGCGACACAAATGATACAGCTTCAGATACTTGCGATATAAGAGATATAGCTTCAAATGCAGACGAAACAAACGAGTTAGCTTCAAATCCATGCGAAACAAATGATTTAGCTTCAAACACGTGAGATATAAGTGATATAGCTTCAAATGCAGACGAAGCAAACGAGTGAGCTTCAAATACACGCGAAACACATGATTTAGCTTCAAATCAATGCGATATAGAAGGTTTAGCTTCAAATCCATGCGAAACAAATGATTTAGCTTCAAACACTTGGGATATAAGTGATATAGCTTCAAATGCAGACGAAACAAACTAGATAGCATCAAATCCAAGGGAAACACATGATTTAGCTTCAAATCAATGCGATGTAGAAGGTTTAGCTTCAAATCCATGCGACTCAAATGATTTAGCTTCAGATACTTGCGATATAAGTGATATAGCTTCAAATTCAGACGAAACAAACGAGTTAGCTTCATATCCATGCAAAACAGATGATCATGCTTCAAATCAATGCGATGTAGAAGGTTTAGCTTCAAATCCATACGAAACAAATGATTTAACATCAGATAGTTGCGATATAAGTGATATAGCTTCAAATGCAAGAGAAACACAAACGAGTTAGGTTCAAAGCCATGCAAAACAGATGATTATGCTTCAGAATAATGCGATATTGAAGGTTTAGCTGCAAATCCATGCGACACAAATGATTTAACATCAAATAGTTGCGATATAAGTGATATAGCTTCAAATGCAGACGAAACAAACGAGTCAGATTCAAATCCATGCGAAACACATGATTGAGCTGCAAATCAATGCGATGTAGAAGATTTAGCTTCAAATACACGCGAAACACATGATTTAGCTTCAAATCAATGCGATATAGAAGGTTTAGCTTCATATACACGCGAAACACATGATTTAGCTTCAAATCAATGCGATATAGAAGGTTTAGCTTCGAATCCATACGAAACACATGATTCAGCTGCAAATAAATGCGATAAAGAAGATTTAGGTTCAAATCCATGCGAAACAAATGATTTAGCTTCAGATACTTGCGATATAAGAGATATAGCTTCAAATGCAGACGAAACAAATGAGTCAGATTCAAATCCATGCGAAACACATGACTGAGCTGCAAATCAATGCGATGTAGAAGATTTAGCTTCAAATCCATGCGAAACAAATGATTTAACATCAGACAATTGCGATATAAGTGATATAGCTTCAAATGCAGACGTAACAAACGAGATAGTTTCAAATCCAAGCGAAACACATGATTTAGATTCAAATCAATGCGATTTAGAAGGTTTAGCTTCAAATCCACGCGAAACACATGATTTAGCTTCAAATCAATGCGGTATAGAAGGTTTAGCTTCAAATCCATGCGAAACAAATGATTTAGCTTCAAACACTTGGGATATATGTGATACAGCTTCAAATGCAGACGAAACAAACGAGTTAGCTTCAAATCCATGCGAAAAACATGATTTAGCTTCAAATCAATTCGAAGCAGAAGGATTAGCTGCAAATCATTGCGATACAAATGATTTAGAATCAGATACATGCGATATAAGTGATATAGCTTCAAATGCAGACGAAACAAACGAGTTAGCTTCAAATCCATGCGAAACAAATGATTTAGCTTCAAACACGTGAGATATAAGTGATATAGCTTCAAATGCAGACGAAGCAAACGAGTGAGCTTCAAATACACGCGAAACACATGATTTAGCTTCAAATCAATGCGATATAGAAGGTTTAGCTTTAAATCCATGCGAAACAAATGATTTAGCTTCAAACACTTGGGATATAAGTGATATAGCTTCAAATGCAGACGAAACAAACTAGATAGCATCAAATCCAAGGGAAACACATGATTTAGCTTCAAATCAATGCGATGTAGAAGGTTTAGCTTCAAATCCATGCGACTCAAATGATTTAGCTTCAGATACTTGCGATATAAGTGATATAGCTTCAAATTCAGACGAAACAAACGAGTTAGCTTCATATCCATGCAAAACAGATGATCATGCTTCAAATCAATGCGATGTAGAAGGTTTAGCTTCAAATCCATACGAAACAAATGATTTAACATCAGATAGTTGCGATATAAGTGATATAGCTTCAAATGCAAGAGAAACACAAACGAGTTAGGTTCAAAGCCATGCAAAACAGATGATTATGCTTCAGAATAATGCGATATTGAAGGTTTAGCTGCAAATCCATGCGACACAAATGATTTAACATCAAATAGTTGCGATATAAGTGATATAGCTTCAAATGCAGACGAAACAAACGAGTCAGATTCAAATCCATGCGAAACACATGATTGAGCTGCAAATCAATGCGATGTAGAAGATTTAGCTTCAAATACACGCGAAACACATGATTTAGCTTCAAATCAATGCGATATAGAAGGTTTAGCTTCATATACACGCGAAACACATGATTTAGCTTCAAATCAATGCGATATAGAAGGTTTAGCTTCGAATCCATACGAAACACATGATTCAGCTGCAAATAAATGCGATAAAGAAGATTTAGGTTCAAATCCATGCGAAACAAATGATTTAGCTTCAGATACTTGCGATATAAGAGATATAGCTTCAAATGCAGACGAAACAAATGAGTCAGATTCAAATCCATGCGAAACACATGACTGAGCTGCAAATCAATGCGATGTAGAAGATTTAGCTTCAAATCCATGCGAAACAAATGATTTAACATCAGACAATTGCGATATAAGTGATATAGCTTCAAATGCAGACGTAACAAACGAGATAGTTTCAAATCCAAGCGAAACACATGATTTAGATTCAAATCAATGCGATTTAGAAGGTTTAGCTTCAAATCCACGCGAAACACATGATTTAGCTTCAAATCAATGCGGTATAGAAGGTTTAGCTTCAAATCCATGCGAAACAAATGATTTAGCTTCAAACACTTGGGATATATGTGATACAGCTTCAAATGCAGACGAAACAAACGAGTTAGCTTCAAATCCATGCGAAAAACATGATTTAGCTTCAAATCAATTCGAAGCAGAAGGATTAGCTGCAAATCATTGCGATACAAATGATTTAGAATCAGATACATGCGATATAAGTGATATAGCGTCAAATGCAGGAGGAACAAACGAGTTGGCTTCAAATCCATGCAAAACACATGATTAAGCTTCAAATGAATTCTATGTAGAAGGTTTAGCTTCAAATCCATTCGACACAAATGAATAAGCTTCAGATACTTGCGATATAAGTGATATAGCTATAAATGCAGACGAAACAACGAGTTAGCATCATATTCAAGCGAAACACATGATTTAGCTCTAAATCAGTGCGATGTAGAAGGTTTAGCTTCAAATCCATGCGAAACAAATGATTTAACATCAGGTACATGCGATATAAGTGATATAGCTTCAAATGCAAGAAAAACACAAACGAGTTAGCTTCAAATCCATGCGAAACACATGATTTAGATTCAAATCAATGCGATGTAGAAGGTTTAGCTCCAAATCCATGCGAAACAAATGATTTAACATCAGATAGTTGCGATATAAGTGATATAGCTTCAAATGCAGACGAAACAAACGAGTTAGCTTCAAATCCAAGCGAAACACATGATTCAGCGTCAAATCAATGAGATATAGAAGGTTTAGCTTCAAATCCATGTGACACAAATGATATAGCTTCAGATACTTGCGATATAAGTGATACAGCTTCAAATGCAGGGGAAACAAAAGAGTTAACTTCAAAACCATACAAAACACGTGATTAAGCTTCAAATCAATGCTATGTAGAAGGTTTAGCTTCAAATCCATGCGAAACAAATGATTTATCATCAGATAGTTGCGATATAAGTGATATAGCTTCAAATACAGACGAAACAAACGAGTTAGCTTCAAATCCATGCGTAACACATGATTTAGCTTCAAATCAATGCGATTTAGCAGGTTTAGCTTCAAATCAATGCGAAATAGAAGGTTTATCTTCAAATCCATGCGACACAAATGATACAGCTTCAGATACTTGCGATATAAGAGATATAGCTTCAAATGCAGACGAAACAAACGAGTTAGCTTCAAATCCATGCGAAACAAATGATTTAGCTTCAAACACGTGAGATATAAGTGATATAGCTATAAATGCAGACGAAACAACGAGTTAGCATCATATTCAAGCGAAACACATGATTTAGCTCTAAATCAGTGCGATGTAGAAGGTTTAGCTTCAAATCCATGCGAAACAAATGATTTAACATCAGGTACATGCGATATAAGTGATATAGCTTCAAATGCAAGAAAAACACAAACGAGTTAGCTTCAAATCCATGCGAAACACATGATTTAGATTCAAATCAATGCGATGTAGAAGGTTTAGCTCCAAATCCATGCGAAACAAATGATTTAACATCAGATAGTTGCGATATAAGTGATATAGCTTCAAATGCAGACGAAATAAACGAGTTAGCTTCATATCCATGCAAAACAGATGATCATGCTTCAAATCAATGCGATGTAGAAGGTTTAGCTTCAAATCCATACGAAACAAATGATTTAACATCAGATAGTTGCGATATAAGTGATATAGCTTCAAATGCAAGAGAAACACAAACGAGTTAGGTTCAAAGCCATGCAAAACAGATGATTATGCTTCAGAATAATGCGATATTGAAGGTTTAGCTGCAAATCCATGCGACACAAATGATTTAACATCAAATAGTTGCGATATAAGTGATATAGCTTCAAATGCAGACGAAACAAACGAGTCAGATTCAAATCCATGCGAAACACATGATTGAGCTGCAAATCAATGCGATGTAGAAGATTTAGCTTCAAATACACGCGAAACACATGATTTAGCTTCAAATCAATGCGATATAGAAGGTTTAGCTTCAAATACACGCGAAACTCATGATTTAGCTTCAAATCAATGCGATATAGAAGGTTTAGCTTCGAATCCATACGAAACACATGATTCAGCTGCAAATAAATGCGATAAAGAAGATTTAGGTTCAAATCCATGCGAAACAAATGATTTAGCTTCAGATACTTGCGATATAAGAGATATAGCTTCAAATGCAGACGAAACAAATGAGTCAGATTCAAATCCATGCGAAACACATGACTGAGCTGCAAATCAATGCGATGTAGAAGATTTAGCTTCAAATCCATGCGAAACAAATGATTTAACATCAGACAGTTGCGATATAAGTGATATAGCTTCAAATGCAGACGTAACAAACGAGATAGTTTCAAATCCAAGCGAAACACATGATTTAGATTCAAATCAATGCGATTTAGAAGGTTTAGCTTCAAATCCACGCGAAACACATGATTTAGCTTCAAATCAATGCGGTATAGAAGGTTTAGCTTCAAATCCATGCGAAACAAATGATTTAGCTTCAAACACTTGGGATATATGTGTGATACAGCTTCAAATGCAGACGAAACAAACGAGTTAGCTTCAAATCCATGCGAAAAACATGATTTAGCTTCAAATCAATTCGAAGCAGAAGGATTAGCTGCAAATCATTGCGATACAAATGATTTAGAATCAGATACATGCGATATAAGTGATATAGCGTCAAATGCAGGAGGAACAAACGAGTTGGCTTCAAATCCATGCAAAACACATGATTAAGCTTCAAATGAATTCTATGTAGAAGATTTAGCTTCAAATCCATTCGACACAAATGAATAAGCTTCAGATACTTGCGATATAAGTGATATAGCTATAAATGCAGACGAAACAACGAGTTAGCATCATATTCAAGCGAAACACATGATTTAGCTCTAAATCAGTGCGATGTAGAAGGTTTAGCTTCAAATCCATGCGAAACAAATGATTTAACATCAGGTACATGCGATATAAGTGATATAGCTTCAAATGCAAGAAAAACACAAACGAGTTCGCTTCAAATCCATGCGAAACACATGATTTAGATTCAAATCAATGCGATGTAGAAGGTTTAGCTCCAAATCCATGCGAAACAAATGATTTAACATCAGATAGTTGCGATATAAGTGATATAGCTTCAAATGCAGACGAAACAAACGAGTTAGCTTCAAATCCAAGCGAAACACATGATTCAGCGTCAAATCAATGAGATATAGAAGGTTTAGCTTCAAATCCATGTGACACAAATGATATAGCTTCAGATACTTGCGATATAAGTGATACAGCTTCAAATGCAGGGGAAACAAAAGAGTTAACTTCAAAACCATACAAAACACGTGATTAAGCTTCAAATCAATGCTATGTAGAAGGTTTAGCTTCAAATCCATGCGAAACAAATGATTTATCATCAGATAGTTGCGATATAAGTGATATAGCTTCAAATACAGACGAAACAAACGAGTTAGCTTCAAATCCATGCGTAACACATGATTTAGCTTCAAATCAATGCGATGTAGAATGTTTAGCTTCAAATCCATGCGAAACAAATGACTTAACATCAGATAGTTGCGACATAAGTGATATAGCTTCAAATGCAGGAGAAACAAACGAGTTAGCTTCAAATCCATGCAAAACAGATGATTATGCTTCAAAAAATGCTATATAGAAGGTTTAGCTTCAAATCCATGCGACACAAATGATTTAGCTTTAAATCAATGCGATGTACAAGGTTTAGATTCAAATACATGCGAAACAAATGATTTAGCTTCAAACACTTGGGATATAAGTGATACAGCTTAAAGCGCAGACAAAACAAACGTGTTAGCTTCAAATCCATGCGAAACACATGATTTAGCTGCAAATCAATTCGAAGTAGAACGATTAGCTACCAATAAATGCGATAAAAATGACTTAGCATCAGATACATGCGATATAAGTGATATAGCTTCAAATCCATGCGAAACAAATGATTTAGCTTCAAACACTAGGGATATATGTGATACAGCTTCAAATGCAGACGAAACAAACGAGTTAGCTTCAAATCCATGCGAAACACATGATTTAGCTTCAAATCAATTCGAAGCAGAAGGATTAGCTTCAAATCATTGCGATACAAATGATTTAGCATCAGATACATGCGATATAAGTGATATAGCGTCAAATGGAGGAGGAACAAACGAGATGGCTTCAAATCCATGCAAAACACATGATTATGCTTCAAATGAATTCTATGTAGAAGGTTTAGCTTCAAATCCATTCGACACAAATGAATAAGCTTCAGATACTTGCGATATAAGTGATATAGCTATAAATGCAGACGAAACAACGAGTTAGCATCATATTCAAGCGAAACACATGATTTACTCTAAATCAATGCGATCTACAAGGTTTAGATTCAAATACATGCGAAACAAATGATTTAGCTTCAAACATTTGGGATATAAGTGATATAGCTTAAAACGCAGACGAAACAAACGTGTTAGCTTCAAATCCATGCGAAACACATGATTTAGATGCAAATCAATTCGAAGTAGAAGGATTAGCTACCAATAAATGCGATAAAAATGACTTAGCATCAGATACATGCGATATAAGTGATATAGCTTCAAATGCAGGAGAAACAAATGAGTTAGCTTCAAATCCATCCAAAACACATGATTATGCTTCAAATCAATGCTATGTAGAAGGTTTAGCTTCAAATCCATGCGACACAAATGATTTACTTTCAAACGCTTGGGATATATGTGATATAGTTTAAAATGCAGAGGAAACAAACGTGTAAGTTTCAAATCCATGCGAAACACATGATTTAGCTGCAAATCAATGCGATGTAGAAGGTTTAGCTTCAGACACTAGCGATATAAGTGATATAGCTTCAAATGCAGGAGGAACAAACGAGTTTGCTTCAAATCCATGCAAAACACATGATTATGCTTCAAATGAATTCTATGTAGAAGGTTTAGCTTCAAATCCATTCGACACAAACGAATAAGCTTCAGATACTTGCGATATAAGTGATATAGCTTCAAATGCAGACGAAACAACGAGTTAGCATCATATTCAAGCGAAACACATGATTTAGCTCTAAATCAATGCGATGTAGAAGGTTTAGCTTCAAATCCATGCGAAAGAAATGATTCAACATCAGATAGTTGCGATATAAGTGATATAACTTCAAATGCAGGGGAAACAAACGAGTTAGCTTCAAATCCAAACGAAACACATGATTCAGCTTCAAATAAATGCGATATAGAAGGTTTAGCTTCAAATCCATGCGACACTAATGATATAGCTTCAGATACTTGCGATATGAGTGATACAGCTTCAAATGCAGGGGAAACAAAAGAGTTAACTTCAAAACCATACAAAACACATGATTAAGCTTCTGATCAATGCGATGTAGAATGTTTAGCTTCAAATCCATGCGACACAAATGATATAGCTTTAGATACTTGCGATATAAGAGATATAACTTCAAATGCAGACGAATCAAACGAGTTAGCTTCATATCGAAGCGAATCACATGATTTAGCTTCAAATCATTGCGATGTAGAAGGTTTAACTTCAAATCCATGCGAAACAAATGATTTACTTTCAAACGCTTGGGATATATGTGATACAGCTTCAAATGCAGACGAAACAAACGAGTTAGCTTCAAATCAATTCGAAGCAGAAGGATTAGCTTCAAATCAATGCGATACAAATGATTTAGCATTAGATACATGCGATATAAGTGATATAGCGTCAAATGCAGGAGGAACAAACGAGTTGGCTTCAAATCCATGCAAAACACATGATTATGCTTCAAATGAATTCTATGTAGGAGGTTTAGCTTCAAATTCATGCGACACAAATGAATAAGCTTCAGACACTTGCGATATAAGTGATATAGCTTCAAATGCAGACGAAACAAACGAGATGGCTTCAAATCCAAGCGAAACACATGATTTAGCTTCAAATCAATGCGATGTAGAAGGTTTAGCTTCAAATCCATTCGACACAAATGATTTAGCTTCAGATACTTGCGATATAAGAGATATAGCTTCAAATGCAGACGAAACAAACGAGTTAGCTTCATATCCAAGCGAAACACATGATTTAGCTTTAAATCAATGCGATATAGAAGGTTTAGCTTCAAATCCATGCGAAACAAGTGATTCAACATCAGGTAGTTGCGATATAAGTGATATAGCTGCAAAGGCAGGGGAAACAAACGAGTTAGCTTCAAATCAATGCGAAACACATGATTTAGCTGCAAATCAATGCAGTGGTGAAGGTTTAGCTTCAAATCCATGCGACACAAATGATATAGCTTCAGATACTTGCGATATAAGTGATTTAGCTCCAAATGCAGACGAAACAAACGAGATGGCTTCAAATCCAAGCGAAACACATGATTTAGCTTCAAATCAATGCGATGTAGAAGGTTTAGCTTCAAATCCATTCGACACAAATGATTTAGCTTCAGATACTTGCGATATAAGAGATATAGCTTCAAATGCAGACGAAACAAACGAGTTAGCTTCATATCCAAGCGAAAGACATGATTTAGCTTTAAATCAATGCGATGTAGAAGGTTTAGCATCAAATCCAGGCGAAATAGAAGGTTTATCTTCAAATCCATGCGACACAAATGATAAAGCTTCAGATACTTGCGATATAAGTGATATAGCTTCAAATGCAGACGTAACAAACGAGATAGTTTCAAATCCACGCGAAACACATGATTTAGAGTCAAATCAATGCGATTAAGAAGGTTTAGCTTCAAATCCACGCGAAACACATGATTTAGCTTCAAATCAATGCGAGATAGAAGGTTTATCTTCAAATCCATGCGACACAAATGATATAGCTTCAGATACTTGCGATATAAGAGATATAGCTTCAAATGCAGACGAAACAAACGAGTTAGCTTCAAATCCATGCGAAACAAATGATTTAGCTTCAAACACTTGGGATAAATGTGATACAGCTTCAAATGCAGACGAAACAAACGAGTTAGCTTCAAATCCATGCGAAAGAAATGATTTAGCTTCAAATCAATTCGAAGCAGAAGTATTAGCTTCAAATCATTGCGATACATATGATTTAGCATCAGATACATGCGATATAAGTGATATAACTTCAAATGCAGGGGAAACAAACGAGTTAGCTTCAAATCCAAACGAAACACATGATTCAGCTTCCAATAAATGCGATATAGAAAGTTTAGCTTCAAATCCATGCGACACAAATGATATAGCTTTAGATACTTGCGATATAAGAGATATAACTTCAAATGCAGACGAATCAAACGAGTTAGCTTCATATCGAAGCGAATCACATGATTTAGCTTCAAATCATTGCGATGTAGAAGGTTTAACTTCAAATCCATGCGAAACAAATGATTTACTTTCAAACGCTTGGATATATTTGATACAGCTTCAAATGCAGACGAAACAAACAAGTTAGCTTCAAATCCATGCGAAACACATGATTTAGCTTCAAATCAATTCGAAGCAGAAGGATTAGCTTCAAATCAATGCGATACAAATGATTTAGCATCAGATACATGCGATATAAGTGATATAGCGTCAAATGCAGGAGGAACAAACGAGTTGGCTTCAAATCCATGCAAAACACATGATTATGCTTCAAATGAATTCTATATAGAAGGTTTAGAT
>NW_027477366.1:0-78524 GCF_051020955.1 Megalopta genalis | reverse complement strand
TGTGAAATACATGATTCAGCTTCAAATCAATACGATGTAGAAGGCTGAGGTTCAAATCCAAGCGACTCAAATGATTTAGCTTCAAATACTTGCGATATAAATGATATAGCTTCAAATGCAGGCGAAACAAACGAGATAGCTTCAAATACATTTGAAACATATGTTACTTAGCTTCTAATCAATGCGAAGTAGAAGGCTTAGCTTCAAATCCATGCGATACAAATGACTTAGCTTCAACTGAATGCGAAGTAGAAGGCTTAGCTTCAAATCCATGCGAAACAAATGATTTTTCTTCAAATCAATACGAAGTAGAAGGCTTAGCTTCAAATGCTTGCGAATCAAATGGTTTAGCTTCAAATACTCACGATCTAAATGAAGTAGGTTCAACTGCATGCGAAACAAACGAGTTAGCTTCAAATCCAAGCGAAACACATGACTTAGCTTCAAATCAATGCGAAGTAGAAGGCTTAGCTTCAAATCCATGCGAAACAAATGATATTTTTCAAGTCCTTGCGATACAATTGATATAGATTCGTATGCAGGCGAAACAAACGAGTTAGCTTCAAATCCAAGCGAAACACATGATTTAACTTCAAATCAATGCGGAGTAGAAGGCTTAGCTTCAAATCAATGCGAAGCAACTGGTTTATCTTCAAATACTTGTGATATTCATGATTTAACTTCAACTGCATGCGAAACAAACTAATTAGCTTCAAATCGAAGCGAAACACAAAATTTTGCTTCAAATCAATGCGATGTAGACGGTTTAGCTTCAAATCCATGCGAGACACATGTTTTAGCTTCAAATCAATTCGAAGGACAAGGCTTAGATTCAAATCCATGCGAAACAAATGATTTTGCTTCAAATACTTGCGTTATAAATGATATAGCTTCAAGTGCAGGACAAACAAACGAGTTAGCTTCAAATCCATGCAAAACACGTGATTAAGCTACAAATGCATACGAAACACATGTTTTAGTTTGAAATTGATGGGGGACACGTGGTTAAGCATCAAATACAAGCGAAACCAATTATTTAGCTTCAGATAATTATGATATTCATGATTTAGCTTCAACTGCATGCGAAGCAAACGAGTTAGCTTCAAATCCAAGCGAAACACATGATTTAACTTCAAATCAATGCGATGCAGATGGATTAGCTTCAAATCCATGCGAAACAAATGATTTTTTTCAATTTCTTGCGATACAAGTGATATAGATTCGTATGCAGGCGAAACAATCGAGTTAGCTTCAAATCCAAGCGAAACACATGATTTAGCTTGAATTTCATGCGAAGCAGAAGGCTTAGCTTCAAATCCATGCGAAACGAATGGTTTAGCTTCAAATACTTGCGAATTTAAGTGATATAGCTTCTTAATGCAGGCGAAACAATCGAGTTAGCTTCAAATCAATGCGAAGTAGAAGGCTTATCTTCAAATCCATTCGAAACAAATGGTTCAGCTTCAAAAACTTGCGAAATAAATGAAGTAGATTCAAATACAGTCAACACAAACGAGCTAGCTTCAAATCCAAGCGAAACACAAGATTTGATTTAGTTTCAAATCATTTCGTAGTAGAAGGATTAGTTTCAAATCCATGCAAAACAAATGGTTCAGCTTCAAATACTTGCGATATAAATGAAGTAGCTTCAAATACAGTCAAGACAAACGAGCTAGCTTCAAATCCAAGCGAAACACAAGATTTATCTTCATATCAACGCGAAGTAGAAGTCTTAGCTTCAAATCCATGCGACACAACTGATTTAGCTTCGAATACTTGAGATATTATTGAAACAGCTTCAAATGCAGACGACACAATCGAGTTAGCATCAAATCCATGCAAAACGAATGATATAGCTTCAAATTCAAGCGAAACACATGATTTAGCTTCAAATCAATGTGAAGTAGAAGGCTTATCTTCAAATCCATGAGGAACGAAAGATTTAGCTTCAAATACTTGCGAATATAAGTGATATAGCTTCAAAGGCAGGCGAAACAAACGAGTTAGATTCACATCCATGCCAAACACATGATTTAGCTTCAAATTCTTGCGAAACACAAAGTTCAGCTTCAAATTCTTGCAAAACAAATGGTTTAGCTTCAAATACTTGCGATATAATTGAAACAGCTTCAAATGCAGACAAAACAAACGAGTTAGCTTCACATCAGGGCGAAACAAATGATTTAGCTTCATATCAAAGCGAAACACATGATTTGGTTTCAAATCAACGCGATGTAGAAGGTTTAGCTTCAAATCTGTATGAAACAAATGATTTAGCTTCAAATACTCTCGATATTAGTGATATAGCTTCAATTGCAGACAGAACAAACGAGTTATCTTCAAATCCATGCGAAACACATGATTTAACTTCAAATTCATGCGAAACAAACGAGTTAGCTTCAAATCCATGCGATACACATGATCTACCTTCAAATCAATGCGAAGTAGAAGGCTTAGTTTCAAATACATGTGAAACAATTGATTTATCTTCAGATAACTGCGACATAAGTGATATTGCTTCAAATGCAGGCGTAACAAACGAGTTAGCTTCAAAGCCATGCAAAACGAATGATTTAGCTTCAAATACTTGCGGTATAAATGAAACAGCTTCATATGCAGGCGGAACAAACGAGTTAGCTTCAAATCCATGCAAAACACAGGATTGAGCTTCAAATCCATGGGAAACAAATCATTTAGCTTCAAATCAATGCGATGTAGAAGGCTTAGCTTCGAATCCATGAGAAACAAGTGATTTAGCTTCAGATACTTGCGATATAATTGATATAGCTTCAACTGCAGGCGAAACAAACGAGTTAGCTTCCAATCCATGCAAAACACATTTTTTAGCTTCAAATCAATGCGAAGTGGAAGGCTCAGCTTCAAATCCATGCGAAACTAATGATTTAGCTTCAAATACTTGTGATATACATGATTTATCTTCAAATGCAGGCGAAGCACGAGAGTTAGCTTCAAATCCATGCGAAACACATGATTTAGCTTCAAATAAATGCGACGTAGAATGCTTAGCTTCAAATCCACGCTAATCAAATGGTTTAGCTTCAAATACCTCTGATAAACATGATTTAGCTTCAACTGCATGAGAAACCATCGTGTAAGCTTCAAAATCAAGCGAAACACATGGTTCAGCTTCAAATCAATGCGAAGTAGAAGCCTCAGCTTCAAATTCATGCGAAACAATTGTTTTAGCTTCAAATACCACTGATATACATGATTTAGCTTCAACTGCATGCGAAACAATCGAGTTTGCTTCAAATCCATGCGAAACACATGATTTAGCTTCAATTTCATGCAAAGCAGAAGGCTTAGCTTCAAATCCATGCGAAACGAATGGTTTAGCTTCAAATACTTGCGAATTTAAGTGATATAGCTTCTTAATGCAGGCGAAACAATCGAGTTAGCTTCAAATCAATGCGAAGTAGAAGGCTTATCTTCAAATCCATGCGAAACAAATGGTTTAGAGTCAAGTACTTGTTTTATACATGGTGTAGCTTCAAATGCAGACGAAACAAACGAGTTAGCTTCAAATCAATGCGAAGTTGAAGGCTTATCTTCAAATCCATGCGAAACAAATGGTTTAGCTTCAAATACTTGTGTTATACATGATTTAGCTTCAACTGCATGCGTATCAAACGAGTTAGCTTCAAATCCATGCGAATCACATGATTTAGTTTCAAATTAATGCGAAGTAGAAGATTTAGCTTCAAATCCATGCGAAACAAATGGTTTAGCTTCAAATACTTGTGATATACATGATTCAGCCTCACCTGCATGCGGAACAAACGAGTTAGCTTCAAATCCACGCGATACATATGATTTAGCTACAATCAATGCGAAGTAGAGGGCTGAGCTTCAAATCCATGCGAATCGAATGGTTTAGCTTCAAATACATGTGATATACATGATTTATTTTCAAATGCACGCGAAGCAAAAGAGTTAGCTTCAAATCAATGCGGAACACGTGATTTAGCTTCAAATCAATGCGATATAAGTAATCTAGCTTCAAATACAGGCGAAACGAACGAGTTAGCTTCGAATCCATGCGAAACACATGATTTAGCTTCAAATCAATGCGATGTAGAAGGTTTAGCTTCAAATCAATAAGAGGTACAAGGTTTAGCTTCAAACCAATAGAATTTAGAAGGTTTAGCTTCAAATCAATGCGATGTAGAGAAGGTTTAGCTTCAAATCCATACGAAAAACATGAGTTAGCTTCAAATCAATTCGAAGGTCAAGGCTTAGATTCAAATCCATGCGAAACAAATAAATTAGCTTCAAATGAATGCGAAGTAGAAGGCTTAGCTTCAAATCCATGCAAAACAAATGGTTCAGCTACAAATACTTGTGATATACATTATTTAGCTACAACTGCATGCGAAACGAACGAGTTAGCTTCAAATGCATGCGAAACACACGATTTATCTTCAAATCAATGCGATGTAGAAGGTTTAGCTTCAAATCCATGCAAAACACGTGATTTGGCGTCCAATTAATACGAAGTAGAAGGCTTAGCTGCAAATCCATGCGAATCAAATGGTTTAGCTTCAAATACTTGTGATATACGTTGTTTAGATTTAACTGCATGCGCAACGGACGAGTTAGCTTCAAATCCATGCCAAACACATGATTTACATTCAAATCCATGGGATGTAGAAGGTTTAGCTTCAAATCCATGCGAAACACATGATTTAGCTGCAAATCAATGCGATGTAGAAGGTTTATCTTCAAATCCATGCGACACATATGATTTAGCTTCAAATACTTGCGATTTGAGTAATATAGCTTCAAAAGTTGGAGGAACAAACGAGGTATCTTCAATACCATGCGAAACAAATTATGTAGCTTCAAATCAATGCGATGTAGAAGGCTTAGCTTCAAATCCAAGCGGAAGAAATAATTTAGCATCAGATACTTGCGATATATGTGATATAGATTCAAATGCAGGGGAAACAAACAAGTTAGCTTCAAATCTACGCAAAACACATGATTAAGCTTCAAATCAATGCTATGTAGAAGGTTTAGCTTCAAATCCAAGCTAAACAAATGATTTAGCTTCAAATAAATGCGAAGTAGAAGGCTTAGCTTTAAATTCATGCGAAACAAATGGTTTAGCTACAAATACTTGTGATATACATTATTTAGCTACAACTCCATGCGAAACAAACGAGTTAGCATCAAATCCATGCGAAACACATGATTAAGATTCAAATCAATGCGATGTAGATGGTTTGCTAAAAATCCATGCGATACACAAGATTTAGCTTCAAATTAATGCGATGTAGTAGATTCAGCGTCAAATCCATGCGATATAAGTGATATAGCTTCAAAAGCAGTAGGAACAAACGAGGTAGCTTCAATTCCATGCGAAACAAATGATGTAGCTTCAAATCAATGCGAAGTAGAATTCGTAGCTTCAAATCCATGCGAAACAAATGGTTTAGCTACAAATACTTGTGATATACATTATTTAGCTACAACTCCATGCGAAACAAACGAGTTAGCATCAAATCCATGCGAAACACATGATTTAGCTTCAAATCAATGCGATGTAGAAGGTTTAGCTTGAAATCAATAAGAGGTAGAAGGTTTAGCTTCAAACCAATAGAATTTAGAAGGTTTAGCTTCAAATCAATGCGATGTGGATGGTTTAGCTTCAAATCCATACGAAAAACATGATTTAGCTTCAAATCAATTCGAAGGACAAGGCTTAGATTCAAATCCATGCGAAACATATGATTTAGCTTCAAATGAATGCGAAGTAGAAGGCTTAGCTTGAAATCCATGCAAAACAAATGGTTTAGCTACAAATACTTGTGATATACATTATTTAGCTACAACTGCATGCGAAATGAACGAGTTAGCTTCAAATCCATGCGAAACACATGATTAAGATTCAAATCAATGCGATGTAGATGGTTTGCTAAAAATCCATGCCATACACAAGATTTAGCATCAAATCAATGCGATGTAGAAGGATCAGCTTCAAATCCATGCGACACATATGATTTAGCTTCAAATACTTGCGATATAAGTGATATAGCTTCAAAAGCTGGAGTTACAAACGAGGTGGCTGCAATTTCATGCGATACAAATGATTTAGCTTCAGATGCTTGCGATATAAGTGATATAGCTTCACATCCTGACGAAACAAACGGGTTAGCTTCAACTCTATGCGAAACACATGATTTAGCTTCAATTCAATAAGATTTAGCAGGTTTAGTTTCAAATTAATGCGATGTAGAAGATTTAGCTTCAAATCCATGCGACGCAATTGATTTAGCGTCAGATACTTGCGATATAAATGATATAGCTTCAAATGCAGGGGAAACAAATGAGTTAGCTTCAAATTCATGCAAAACACACGATTAAGCTTCAAATCAATGATATGTAGAAGGCGTAGCTTAAAATACAATGCGACACAATGCTTCAGATACTTGCGATATGAGTGATATAGCTTCAAATCAATGGGATGTAGACGATTTAGCTTCAAATCCAAGCGATACACATGATTTAGCTTCAAATACTTGCGATATAAGTGATATAGCATCAAATACAGGCGAAACAAACGAGTTAGCTTCAAATCCACGCGAAACACGTGATTTAGCTTCCAATTAATGCGAAGTAGAAGGCTTTGTTTCAAATCCATGCGAAACAAATGGTTTAGCTTCAAATACTTGTGATGTACATTATTTAGATTTAACTGCATGCGCAACGAACGAGTTAGCTTCAAATCCATGCGATACACATGATTTAACTGCAAATCAATGTGATGTAGAAGGTTCAGCTTCAAATCCATGCGACACATATGATTTAGCTTCAAATCAATGCGATGTAGATGGTTTGCTAAAAATCCATGCGATACACAAGATTTAGCTTCAAATTAATGCGATGTAGTAGATTCAGCGTCAAATCCAAGCGATATAAGTGATATAGCTTCAAAAGCAGGAGGAACAAACGAGGTAGCTTCAATTCCATGCGAAACAAATGATGTAGCTTCAAATCAATGCGAAGTAGAATTCGTAGCTTCGAATCCATGCGAAACAAATGGTTTAGCTACAAATACTTGTGATATACGTTATTTAGACTTCACTGCATGCGCATAGAACGAGTTAGCTTCAAATCCATGCGAAACACACGATTTAGCTTCAAATCAATGCGAAGTAGAAGGCTTAGCTTCAAATCCATGCGATACACAAGATTTAGCTTCAAATCAATGCGATGAAGAAGGTTCAGCTTCAAATCCATGCGAAACAAATAATTTAGCATCAGATACTTGCGATATAAGTGATATAGCTTCAAATGTAGGGGAAACAAACGAGTTAGCTTCAAATGTATGCAAAACACATGATTAAGCTTCAAATCAATGCTATGTAGAAGGTTTAGCTTCAAATCCAAGATAAACAAATGATTTAGCTTCAGATACTTGCGATATAAGTGATATAGCCTCAAATGCAGACAAAACAAACGAGTTAGCTTGAAATCTAAGCGAAAGAAATGATTTTGCTTAAAATCGATGCGATGTAGATGGCTTAGCTTCAAATGCAAGCGAAACACATGATTTAGCTTCAAATCAATGCGATGTAGAAGGTTTAGCTTCAAATCAATAAGAGGTAGAAGGTTTAGCTTCAAACCAATAGAATTTAGAAGGTTTAGCTTCAAATCAATGCGATGTAGAAGGTTTAGCTTCAACTCCATACGAAAAACATGATTTAGCTTCAAATCAATTCGAAGGACAAGGCTTAGATTCAAATCCATGCGAAACAAATGATTTTGCTTCAAATGAATGCGAAGTAGAAGGCTTAGCTTCAAATCCATGCAAAACAAATGGTTTAGCTACAAATACTTGTGATATACATTATTTAGCTACAACTGCATGCGAAACGAACGAGTTAGCTTCAAATCCATGCGATACACAAGATTTAGCTTCAAATCAATGCGATGTAGAAGGTTCAGCTTCAAATCCATGCGAAACAAATAATTTAGCATCAGATACTTGCGATATAAGTGATATAGCTTCAAATGTAGGGGAAACAAACGAGTTAGCTTCAAATGTATGCAAAACACATGATTAAGCTTCAAATCAATGCTACGTAGAAGGTTTAGCTTCAAATCCAAGATAAACAAATGATTTAGCTTCAGATACTTGCGATATAAGTGATATAGCCTCAAATGCTGACAAAACAAACGAGTTAGCTTGAAATCTAAGCGAAAGAAATGATTTTGCTTAAAATCGATGCGATGTAGATGGCTTAGCTTCAAATGCAAGCGAAACACATGATTTAGCTTCAAATCAATGCGATGTAGAAGGTTTAGCTTCAAATCAATAAGAGGTAGAAGGTTTAGCTTCAAACCAATAGAATTTAGAAGGTTTAGCTTCAAATCAATGCGATGTAGAAGGTTTAGCTTCAACTCCATACGAAAAACATGATTTAGCTTCAAATCAATTCGAAGGACAAGGCTTAGATTCAAATCCATGCGAAACAAATGATTTTGCTTCAAATGAATGCGAAGTAGAAGGCTTAGCTTCAAATCCATGCAAAACAAATGGTTTAGCTACAAATACTTGTGATATACATTATTTAGCTACAACTGCATGCGAAACGAACGAGTTAGCTTCAAATCCATGCGATACACAAGATTTAGCTTCAAATCAATGCGATGTAGAAGGTTCAGCTTCAAATCCATGCGAAACAAATAATTTAGCATCAGATACTTGCGATATAAGTGATATAGCTTCAAATGTAGGGGAAACAAACGAGTTAGCTTCAAATGTATGCAAAACACATGATTAAGCTTCAAATCAATGCTACGTAGAAGGTTTAGCTTCAAATCCAAGATAAACAAATGATTTAGCTTCAGATACTTGCGATATAAGTGATATAGCCTCAAATGCAGACAAAACAAACGAGTTAGCTTGAAATCTAAGCGAAAGAAATGATTTTGCTTAAAATCGATGCGATGTAGATGGCTTAGCTTCAAATGCAAGCGAAACACATGATTTAGCTTCAAATCAATGCGATGTAGAAGGTTTAGCTTCAAATCAATAAGAGGTAGAAGGTTTAGCTTCAAACCAATAGAATTTAGAAGGTTTAGCTTCAAATCAATGCGATGTAGAAGGTTTAGCTTCAACTCCATACGAAAAACATGATTTAGCTTCAAATCAATTCGAAGGACAAGGCTTAGATTCAAATCCATGCGAAACAAATGATTTTGCTTCAAATGAATGCGAAGTAGAAGGCTTAGCTTCAAATCCATGCAAAACAAATGGTTTAGCTACAAATACTTGTGATATACATTATTTAGCTACAACTGCATGCGAAACGAACGAGTTAGCTTCAAATCCATGCGAAACACACGATTTATCTTCAAATTAATGCGATGTAGAAGGTTTAGCTTCAAATCCATGCAAAACACATGATTTAGCGTCCAATTAATGCGAAGTAGAGGGCTTAGCTGCAAATCTATGCGAATCAAATGGTTTAGCTTCAAATACTTGTGATATACGTTGTTTAGATTTAACTGCATGCGCAACGGACGAGTTAGCTTCAAATCCATGCCAAACACATGATTTAGATTCAAATCCATGGGATGTAGAAGGTTTAGCTTCAAATCCATGCAAAACACGTGATTTAACGTCCAATTAATGCGAAGTAGAAGGCTTAGCATCAAATCCATGCGAAACACATGATTTAGCATTTAATCAATGCGAAGTAGAAGGCTTAGCTTCAAATCCATGCGAAACACATGATTTAGCTTCAAATCAGCGCGAAGTAGAAGGCTTAGCTTCAAATCCATGCGAATCAAATGGATCAGTTTCAAATCCATGCAAAACACGTGATTTAGTTTCCAATCAATGCAAAGTAGAAGGCTTAGCTTCAAATCCATGCGAAACAAATGGTTTAGCTTCAAATACTTGCGATATAAGTGATATAGCTTCAAATCCATGCGTAACACACGATTTATCTTCAAATCAATGCGATGTAGAAGGTTTAGCTTCAAACCCATGCAAAACACGTGATTTAACGTCCAATTAATGCGCAGTAGAAAGCTTAGCTTCAAATCCATGCGAAACACATGATGTAGCTTCAAATCAATGCGACGTAGAAGGTTTAGCTACAAATCCATGCGAAATGAATGATTTAGCTTCAGATACTGGCGATAAAAGTGATACAACATCAAATGCATGCGAAACAAACAAGTTAGCTTCAAATCCATGCGAAACACATTATTTAGCCTGCAAATCAATGCGATGTAGAAGGTTTAGCTACAAATCCATGCGAAACGAATGATTTAGCTTCACATACTTGCGATATAAGTGATATAGCCTCAAATGCAGACGAAACAAACGAGTTAGCTTGAAATCTAAGCGAAAGAAATGATTTAGCTTAAAATCGATGCGATGTAGATGGCTTAGCTTCAAATGCAATCGAATCACATGATTTAGCTTCAAATCAATGCTATGTAGAAGGTTTAGCTTCAAATCAATAAGAGGTAGAGGGTTTCGCTTCAAATCAATAGTATGTAGAAGGTTAAGCTTCAAATCAATGCGATGTAGATGGTTTAGCTTCAAATCCATACGAAACACATGATTTATCTTCAAATCAATTCGAAGGACAAGGCTTAGATTCAAATCCATGCGAAACAAATGATTTAGCTTCAAATTAATGCGAAGTAGAAGGCTTAGCTGCAAATCCATGCGAAACAAATGGTTTAGCTACAAATACTTGTGATATACATTATTTAGCTACAACTGCATGCGAAATGAACGAGTTAGCTTCAAATCCATGCGAAACACACGATTTAGCTTCAAATCAACGCGATGTAGAAGGTTTAGCTTCAAATCCAAGCGAAACACATGATCTAGCTTCAAATACTTGCGATATAAGTAATCTAGCTTCAAAATACTGGCGAAACGAACGAGTTAGCTTCGAATCCATGCGAAACACATGATTTAGCTTCAAATCAATGCGATGTAGAAGGTTTAGCTTCAAATCAATAAGAGGTACAAGGTTTAGCTTCAAACCAATAGAATTTAGAAGGTTTAGCTTCAAATCAATGCGATGTAGAGAAGGTTTAGCTTCAAATCCATACGAAAAACATGAGTTAGCTTCAAATCAATTCGAAGGTCAAGGCTTAGATTCAAATCCATGCGAAACAAATAAATTAGCTTCAAATGAATGCGAAGTAGAAGGCTTAGCTTCAAAATCCATGCAAAACAAATGGTTTAGCTACAAATACTTGTGATATACATTATTTAGCTACAACTGCATGCGAAACGAACGAGTTAGCTTCAAATGCATGCGAAACACACGATTTATCTTCAAATCAATGCGATGTAGAAGGTTTAGCTTCAAATCCATGCAAAACACGTGATTTGGCGTCCAATTAATACGAAGTAGAAGGCTTAGCTGCAAATCCATGCGAATCAAATGGTTTAGCTTCAAATACTTGTGATATACGTTGTTTAGATTTAACTGCATGCGCAACGGACGAGTTAGCTTCAAATCCATGCCAAACCACATGATTTACATTCAAATCCATGGGATGTAGAAGGTTTAGCTTCAAATCCATGCGAAACATATGATTTAGCTTCCAAATACTTGCGATATAAGTGATATAGCTTCTAAAGCTGGAGGAACAAACGAGGTGTCTTCAATACCATGCGAAACAAATTATGTAGCTTCAAATCAATTGCGATGTAGAAGGCTTAGCTTCAAATCCAAGCGAAAGAAAACAATTTAGCATCAGGTACTTGCGATATAAGTGATATAGCTTCAAATGCAGGAGAAACAAACGAGTTAGCTTCAAATCTACGCAAAACCCATGATTAAGCTTCAAATCAATGCTATGTAGAAGGTTTAGCTGCAAATCCAAGCGATACACAACATTTAGCTTCAAATCAATGCGATGTAGTAGGTTCAGCTTCAAATCCATGCGGCACATATGATTTAGCTTCAAATACTTGCGATATAAGTGATATAGCCTCAAATGCAGACAAAAAACAAACGAGTTAGCTTGAAATCTAAGCGAGAGAAATGATTTTGCTTAAAATCGATGCGATGTAGATGGCTTAGCTTCAAATGCAAGCGAAACACATGATTTAGCTTCAAATCAATGCGATGTAGAAGGTTTAGCTTCAAATCAATAAGAGGTACAAGGTTTAGCTTCAAACCAATAGAATTTAGAAGGTTTAGCTTCAAATCAATGCGATGTAGAGAAGGTTTAGCTTCAAATCCATACGAAAAACATGAGTTAGCTTCAAATCAATTCGAAGGACAAGGCTTAGATTCAAATCCATGCGAAACAAATAAATTAGCTTCAAATGAATGCGAAGTAGAAGGCTTAGCTTCAAATCCATGCAAAAACACGTGATTTGGCGTCCAATTAATACGAAGTAGAAGGCTTAGCTGCAAATCCATGCGAATCAAATGGTTTAGCTTCAAATACTTGTGATATACGTTGTTTAGATTTAACTGCATGCGCAACGGACGAGTTAGCTTCAAATCCATGCCAAACACATGATTTACATTCAAATCCATTGGGATTGTAGAAGGTTTAGCTTCAAATCCATGCGAAACACATTATTTATCTGCAAATCAGTGCGAAGTAGAAGGCTCGGGTTCAAATCAATGCGTTCAAATGGTTCATCTTCAAATACTTGTGAAAGACATGAGGTAGCTTCAACTTCATGCGAAAACACATGATTTAGCTTCAAAATCAATGCGATGTAGAAGGTTTAGCTTCAAATCCATGCAAAACCACGTGATTTAACGTCCAATTAATGCGAAGTAGAAGGCTTAGCTTCAAATCCATGCGAAAAACACATGATTTAGCATCTAATCAATGCGGAAGTAGAAGGCTTAGCTTCAAATCCATGCGAAACACATGATCTAGCTTCAAATCTTGCGCGAAGTAGAAGGCTTAGCTTCAAATCCATGCGAATCAAATGGATTCAGTTTGAAATCCATGCAAAACACGTGATTTTAGTTTTCCCAATCAATGCAAAGTAGAAGGCTTAGCTTCAAATCCATGCGAAACACATGATGTAGCTTGCAAATCAGTTGCGATGTAGTAGGTTCAGCTTCAAATCCATGCGGCAACCATATGATTTAGCTTCAAATACTTGCGATATAAGTGATATAGTTTCAAATGGTGGGCGAAAACGATCGAGTTAGCTTCAAATCCATGCGAAACACATGATTTAGCTGCAAATCAATGCGATGTAGAAGGTTTTATCTTCAAATCCATGCGAAACAAAATGGTTTAGCTTCAAATGAATGCTAAGTAGGAGGCTTAGCTTAAATTTCCATGCAAAACAAAATGGTTTAGCTACAAACACTTGTGATATACATTATTTAGCTACAACTGCATGCGAAAACGAACGAGTCAAGCTTCAAATCCATGCGAAACACACGACTTAGCTTCAAATCAATGCGATGTAGAAGGTTTAGCTTCAAAATCCAAGCGAAACACATGATTTAGCTTCAAATAATTGCGATATAAGTGATCTAGCTTCAAGTACAGGCGAAACCCACGAGTTAGCTTCAACTCCATGCGAAACACATGATCAGCTGCAAATCAATGCGATGTAGAAGGTTTAGCTTCAAATCAATAAGAGGTAGAAGGTTTAGCTTCAAACCAATAGAATTTAGAAGGTTTTAGCTTCAAAATCAATGCGATGTAGAAGGTTTAGCTTCAACTCCATACGAAAAACATGATTTAGGCTTCAAATCAATTCGAAGGACAAGGCTTAGATTTCAAATCCATGCGAAACAAATGATTTTGCTTCAAATGGAATGCGAAGTAGAAGGCTTAGCTTCAAAATCCATGCAAAAACAAATGGTTTAGCTACAAAATACTTGTGATATACATTATTTAGCTACAACTGCATGCGAAACGAACGAGTTAGCTTCAAATCCATGCGAAAACACACGATTTATCTTCAAAATTAATGCGATGTAGAAGGTTTAGCTTCAAATCCATGCAAAAAACACATGATTTTAGCGTCCAATTAATGCGAAGTAGAGGGGCTTAGCTGCAAATCCATGCGAATCAAATGGTTTAGCTTCAAATTACTTGTGATATACGTTGTTTAGATTTTAACTGCATGCGGCAACGGACGAGTTAGCTTCAAATCCATGCCAAAACACATGATTTAGATTCAAATCCATGGGATGTAGAAGGTTTAGCTTCAAAATCCATGCAAAACACGTGATTTAACGGTCCAATTAATGCGAAGTAGAAGGCTTAGCATCAAATCCATGCGAAACACATGATTTAGCATTTAATCAATGCGAAGTAGAAGGCTTAGCTTCAAATCCATGCGAAACACATGATTTAACTTCAAATCAGCGCGAAGTAGAAGGCTTAGCTTCAAATCCATGCGAATCAAATGGATCAGTTTCAAATCCATGCAAAACACGTGATTTAGTTTCCAATCAATGCAAAGTAGAAGGCTTAGCTTCAAATCCATGCGAAACAAATGGTTTAGCTTCAAATACTTGCGATATAAGTGATATAGCTTCAAATCCATGCGAAACACACGATTTATCTTCAAATCAATGCGATGTAGAAGGTTTAGCTTCAAACCCATGCAAAACACGTGATTTAACGTCCAATTAATGCGCAGTAGAAAGCTTAGCTTCAAATCCATGCGAAACACATGATGTAGCTTCAAATCAATGCGACGTAGAAGGTTTAGCTACAAATCCATGCGAAACGAATGATTTAGCTTCAGATACTGGCGATAAAAGTGATACAACATCAAATGCATGCGAAACAAACAAGTTAGCTTCAAATCCATGCGAAACACATTATTTAGCCTGCAAATCAATGCGATGTAGAAGGTTTAGCTACAAATCCATGCGAAACGAATGATTTAGCTTCACATACTTGCGATATAAGTGATATAGCCTCAAATGCAGACGAAACAAACGAGTTAGCTTGAAATCTAAGCGAAAGAAATGATTTAGCTTAAAATCGATGCGATGTAGATGGCTTAGCTTCAAATGCAATCGAATCACATGATTTAGCTTCAAATCAATGCTATGTAGAAGGTTTAGCTTCAAATCAATAAGAGGTAGAGGGTTTCGCTTCAAATCAATAGTATGTAGAAGGTTAAGCTTCAAATCAATGCGATGTAGATGGTTTAGCTTCAAATCCATACGAAACACATGATTTATCTTCAAATCAATTCGAAGGACAAGGCTTAGATTCAAATCCATGCGAAACAAATGATTTAGCTTCAAATTAATGCGAAGTAGAAGGCTTAGCTGCAAATCCATGCGAAACACATGATTTAGCTTCAAATACTTGCGATATAAGTAATCTAGCTTCAAATACAGGCGAAACGAACGAGTTAGCTTCGAATCCATGCGAAACACATGATTCAGCTGCAAATCAATGCGATGTAGAAGGTTTAGCTTCAAATCCATGCAAAACACATGATTTAGATTCAAATCCATGGAATGTAGAAGGTTTAGTTTCAAATCCATGCGAAACACATGATTTAGCTGCAAATCAATGCGATGTAGAAGGTTTAGCTTCAAATCCATGCGATACACCAGATTTAGCTTCAAATCAATGCGAAACACATGATTTAACTGCAAATCAATGTGATGTAGAAGGTTCAGCTTCAAATCCATGCGACACATATGATTTAGCTTCAAATACTTGCGATTTGAGTAATATAGCTTCAAAAGTTGGAGGAACAAACGAGGTATCTTCAATACCATGCGAAACAAATTATGTAGCTTCAAATCAATGCGATGTAGAAGGCTTAGCTTCAAATCCAAGCGGAAGAAATAATTTAGCATCAGATACTTGCGATATAAGTGATATAGATTCAAATGCAGGGGAAACAAACAAGTTAGCTTCAAATCTACGCAAAACACATGATTAAGCTTCAAATCAATGCTATGTAGAAGGTTTAGCTTCAAATCCAAGCTAAACAAATGATTTAGCTTCAAATAAATGCGAAGTAGAAGGCTTAGCTTTAAATTCATGCGAAACAAATGGTTTAGCTACAAATACTTGTGATATACATTATTTAGCTACAACTCCATGCGAAACAAACGAGTTAGCATCAAATCCATGCGAAACACATGATTAAGATTCAAATCAATGCGATGTAGATGGTTTGCTAAAAATCCATGCGATACACAAGATTTAGCTTCAAATTAATGCGATGTAGTAGATTCAGCGTCAAATCCATGCGATATAAGTGATATAGCTTCAAAAGCAGGAGGAACAAACGAGGTAGCTTCAATTCCATGCGAAACAAATGATGTAGCTTCAAATCAATGCGAAGTAGAATTCGTAGCTTCAAATCCATGCGAAACAAATGGTTTAGCTACAAATACTTGTGATATACGTTATTTAGACTTAACTGCATGCGCATCGAACGAGTTAGCTTCAAATCCACGCGAAACACGTGATTTAGCTTCCAATTAATGCGAAGTAGAAGGCTTTGTTTCAAATCCAAGCGAAACAAATGGTTTAGCTTCAAATACTTGTGATGTACATTATTTAGATTTAACTGCATGCGCAACGAACGAGTTAGCTTCAAATTCAAGCGATACACAAGATTTAGCTTCAAATCAATGCGATGTAGAAGGTTCAGCTTCAAATCCATGCGACACATATGATTTAGCTTCAAATACTTGCGATATAAGTGATATAGCCTCAAATGCAGACAAAACAAACGAGTTAGCTTGAAATCTAAGCGAGAGAAATGATTTTGCTTAAAATCGATGCGATGTAGATGGCTTAGCTTCAAATGCAAGCGAAACACATGATTTAGCTTCAAATCAATGCGATGTAGAAGGTTTAGCTTCAAATCAATAAGAGGTACAAGGTTTAGCTTCAAACCAATAGAATTTAGAAGGTTTAGCTTCAAATCAATGCGATGTAGAGAAGGTTTAGCTTCAAATCCATACGAAAAACATGAGTTAGCTTCAAATCAATTCGAAGGACAAGGCTTAGATTCAAATCCATGCGAAACAAATAAATTAGCTTCAAATGAATGCGAAGTAGAAGGCTTAGCTTCAAATCCATGCAAAACAAATGGTTTAGCTACAAATACTTGTGATATACATTATTTAGCTACAACTGCATGCGAAACGAACGAGTTAGCTTCAAATCCATGCGAAACACACGATTTATCTTCAAATCAATGCGATGTAGAAGGTTTAGCTTCAAATCCATGCAAAACACGTGATTTGGCGTCCAATTAATACGAAGTAGAAGGCTTAGCTGCAAATCCATGCGAATCAAATGGTTTAGCTTCAAATACTTGTGATATACGTTGTTTAGATTTAACTGCATGCGCAACGGACGAGTTAGCTTCAAATCCATGCCAAACACATGATTTAGATTCAAATCCATGGGATGTAGAAGGTTTAGCTTCAAATCCATGCAAAACACGTGATTTAACGTCCAATTAATGCGAAGTAGAAGGCTTAGCATCAAATCCATGCGAAACACATGATTTAGCATTTAATCAATGCGAAGTAGAAGGCTTAGCTTCAAATCCATGCGAAACACATGATTTAGCTTCAAATCAGCGCGAAGTAGAAGGCTTAGCTTCAAATCCATGCGAATCAAATGGATCAGTTTCAAATCCATGCAAAACACGTGATTTAGTTTCCAATCAATGCAAAGTAGAAGGCTTAGCTTCAAATCCATGCGAAACAAATGGTTTAGCTTCAAATACTTGCGATATAAGTGATATAGCTTCAAATCCATGCGAAACACACGATTTATCTTCAAATCAATGCGATGTAGAAGGTTTAGCTTCAAACCCATGCAAAACACGTGATTTAACGTCCAATTAATGCGCAGTAGAAAGCTTAGCTTCAAATCCATGCGAAACACATGATGTAGCTTCAAATCAATGCGACGTAGAAGGTTTAGCTACAAATCCATGCGAAATGAATGATTTAGCTTCAGATACTGGCGATAAAAGTGATACAACATCAAATGCATGCGAAACAAACAAGTTAGCTTCAAATCCATGCGAAACACATTATTTAGCCTGCAAATCAATGCGATGTAGAAGGTTTAGCTACAAATCCATGCGAAACGAATGATTTAGCTTCACATACTTGCGATATAAGTGATATAGCCTCAAATGCAGACGAAACAAGCGAGTTAGCTTGAAATCTAAGCGAAAGAAATGATTTAGCTTAAAATCGATGCGATGTAGATGGCTTAGCTTCAAATGCAATCGAATCACATGATTTAGCTTCAAATCAATGCTATGTAGAAGGTTTAGCTTCAAATCAATAAGAGGTAGAGGGTTTCGCTTCAAATCAATAGTATGTAGAAGGTTAAGCTTCAAATCAATGCGATGTAGATGGTTTAGCTTCAAATCCATACGAAACACATGATTTATCTTCAAATCAATTCGAAGGACAAGGCTTAGATTCAAATCCATGCGAAACAAATGATTTAGCTTCAAATTAATGCGAAGTAGAAGGCTTAGCTGCAAATCCATGCGAAACAAATGGTTTAGCTACAAATACTTGTGATATACATTATTTAGCTACAACTGCATGCGAAATGAACGAGTTAGCTTCAAATCCATGCGAAACACACGATTTAGCTTCAAATCAACGCGATGTAGAAGGTTTAGCTTCAAATCCAAGCGAAACACATGATTTAGCTTCAAATACTTGCGATATAAGTAATCTAGCTTCAAATACAGGCGAAACGAACGAGTTAGCTTCGAATCCATGCGAAACACATGATTCAGCTGCAAATCAATGCGATGTAGAAGGTTTAGCTTCAAATCCATGCCAAACACATGATTTAGATTCAAATCCATGGAATGTAGAAGGTTTAGTTTCAAATCCATGCGAAACACATGATTTAGCTGCAAATCAATGCGATGTAGAAGGTTTAGCTTCAAATCCATGCGATACACCAGATTTAGCTTCAAATCAATGCGAAACACATGATTTAACTGCAAATCAATGTGATGTAGAAGGTTCAGCTTCAAATCCATGCGACACATATGATTTAGCTTCAAATACTTGCGATTTGAGTAATATAGCTTCAAAAGTTGGAGGAACAAACGAGGTATCTTCAATACCATGCGAAACAAATTATGTAGCTTCAAATCAATGCGATGTAGAAGGCTTAGCTTCAAATCCAAGCGGAAGAAATAATTTAGCATCAGATACTTGCGATATAAGTGATATAGATTCAAATGCAGGGGAAACAAACAAGTTAGCTTCAAATCTACGCAAAACACATGATTAAGCTTCAAATCAATGCTATGTAGAAGGTTTAGCTTCAAATCCAAGCTAAACAAATGATTTAGCTTCAAATAAATGCGAAGTAGAAGGCTTAGCTTTAAATTCATGCGAAACAAATGGTTTAGCTACAAATACTTGTGATATACATTATTTAGCTACAACTCCATGCGAAACAAACGAGTTAGCATCAAATCCATGCGAAACACATGATTAAGATTCAAATCAATGCGATGTAGATGGTGTGCTAAAAATCCATGCGATACACAAGATTTAGCTTCAAATTAATGCGATGTAGTAGATTCAGCGTCAAATCCATGCGATATAAGTGATATAGCTTCAAAAGCAGGAGGAACAAACGAGGTAGCTTCAATTCCATGCGAAACAAATGATGTAGCTTCAAATCAATGCGAAGTAGAATTCGTAGCTTCAAATCCATGCGAAACAAATGGTTTAGCTACAAATACTTGTGATATACGTTATTTAGACTTAACTGCATGCGCATCGAACGAGTTAGCTTCAAAACCACGCGAAACACGTGATTTAGCTTCCAATTAATGCGAAGTAGAAGGCTTTGTTTCAAATCCAAGCGAAACAAATGGTTTAGCTTCAAATACTTGTGATGTACATTATTTAGATTTAACTGCATGCGCAACGAACGAGTTAGCTTCAAATCCAAGCGATACACAAGATTTAGCTTCAAATCAATGCGATGTAGAAGGTTCAGCTTCAAATCCATGCGACACATATGATTTAGCTTCAAATACTTGCGATATAAGTGATATAGCTTCTAAAGCTGGAGGAACAAACGAGGTGTCTTCAATACCATGCGAAACAAATTATGTAGCTTCAAATCAATGCGATGTAGAAGGCTTAGCTTCAAATCCAAGCGAAAGAAACAATTTAGCATCAGGTACTTGCGATATAAGTGATATAGCTTCAAATGCAGGAGAAACAAACGAGTTAGCTTCAAATCTACGCAAAACACATGATTAAGCTTCAAATCAATGCTATGTAGAAGGTTTAGCTTCAAATCCAAGCTAAACAAATGATTTAGCTTCAAATAAATGCGAAGTAGAAGGCTTAGCTTTAAATTCATGCGAAACAAATGGTTTAGCTACAAATACTTGTGATATACATTATATAGCTACAACTCCATGCGAAACAAACGAGTTAGCATCAAATCCATGCGAAACACATGATTAAGATTCAAATCAATGCGATGTAGATGGTTTGCTAAAAATCCATGCGATACACAAGATTTAGCTTCAAATTAATGCGATGTAGTAAATTCAGCGTCAAATCCATGCGATATAAGTGATATAGCTTCAAAAGCAGGAGGAACAAACGAGGTAGCTTCAATTCCATGCGAAACAAATGATGTAGCTTCAAATCAATGCGAAGTAGAATTCGTAGCTTCAAATCCATGCGAAACAAATGGTTTAGCTACAAATACTTGTGATATACGTTATTTAGACTTAACTGCATGCGCATCGAACGAGTTAGCTTCAAATCCACGCGAAACACGTGATTTAGCTTCCAATTAATGCGAAGTAGAAGGCTTTGTTTCAAATCCAAGCGAAACAAATGGTTTAGCTTCAAATACTTGTGATGTACATTATTTAGATTTAACTGCATGCGCAACGAACGAGTTAGCTTCAAATTCAAGCGATACACAAGATTTAGCTTCAAATCAATGCGATGTAGAAGGTTCAGCTTCAAATCCATGCGACACATATGATTTAGCTTCAAATACTTGCGATATAAGTGATATAGCCTCAAATGCAGACAAAAAAAACGAGTTAGCTTGAAATCTAAGCGAGAGAAATGATTTTGCTTAAAATCGATGCGATGTAGATGGCTTAGCTTCAAATGCAAGCGAAACACATGATTTAGCTTCAAATCAATGCGATGTAGAAGGTTTAGCTTCAAATCAATAAGAGGTACAAGGTTTAGCTTCAAACCAATAGAATTTAGAAGGTTTAGCTTCAAATCAATGCGATGTAGAGAAGGTTTAGCTTCAAATCCATACGAAAAACATGAGTTAGCTTCAAATCAATTCGAAGGACAAGGCTTAGATTCAAATCCATGCGAAACAAATAAATTAGCTTCAAATGAAAGCGAAGTAGAAGGCTTAGCTTCAAATCCATGCAAAACAAATGGTTTAGCTACAAATACTTGTGATATACATTATTTAGCTACAACTGCATGCGAAACGAACGAGTTAGCTTCAAATCCATGCGAAACACACGATTTATCTTCAAATCAATGCGATGTAGAAGGTTTAGCTTCAAATCCATGCAAAACACGTGATTTGGCGTCCAATTAATACGAAGTAGAAGGCTTAGCTGCAAATCCATGCGAATCAAATGGTTTAGCTTCAATACTTGTGATATACGTTGTTTAGATTTAACTGCATGCGCAACGGACGAGTTAGCTTCAAATCCATGCCAAACACATGATTTAGATTCAAATCCATGGGATGTAGAAGGTTTAGCTTCAAATCCATGCAAAACACGTGATTTAACGTCCAATTAATGCGAAGTAGAAGGCTTAGCATCAAATCCATGCGAAACACATGATTTAGCATTTAATCAATGCGAAGTAGAAGGCTTAGCTTCAAATCCATGCGAAACACATGATTTAGCTTCAAATCAGCGCGAAGTAGAAGGCTTAGCTTCAAATCCATGCGAATCAAATGGATCAGTTTCAAATCCATGCAAAACACGTGATTTAGTTTCCAATCAATGCAAAGTAGAAGGCTTAGCTTCAAATCCATGCGAAACAAATGGTTTAGCTTCAAATACTTGCGATATAAGTGATATAGCTTCAAATCCATGCGAAACACACGATTTATCTTCAAATCAATGCGATGTAGAAGGTTTAGCTTCAAACCCATGCAAAACACGTGATTTAACGTCCAATTAATGCGCAGTAGAAAGCTTAGCTTCAAATCCATGCGAAACACATGATGTAGCTTCAAATCAATGCGACGTAGAAGGTTTAGCTACAAATCCATGCGAAATGAATGATTTAGCTTCAGATACTGGCGATAAAAGTGATACAACATCAAATGCATGCGAAACAAACAAGTTAGCTTCAAATCCATGCGAAACACATTATTTAGCCTGCAAATCAATGCGATGTAGAAGGTTTAGCTACAAATCCATGCGAAACGAATGATTTAGCTTCACATACTTGCGATATAAGTGATATAGCCTCAAATGCAGACGAAACAAGCGAGTTAGCTTGAAATCTAAGCGAAAGAAATGATTTAGCTTAAAATCGATGCGATGTAGATGGCTTAGCTTCAAATGCAATCGAATCACATGATTTAGCTTCAAATCAATGCTATGTAGAAGGTTTAGCTTCAAATCAATAAGAGGTAGAGGGTTTCGCTTCAAATCAATAGTATGTAGAAGGTTAAGCTTCAAATCAATGCGATGTAGATGGTTTAGCTTCAAATCCATACGAAACACATGATTTATCTTCAAATCAATTCGAAGGACAAGGCTTAGATTCAAATCCATGCGAAACAAATGATTTAGCTTCAAATTAATGCGAAGTAGAAGGCTTAGCTGCAAATCCATGCGAAACAAATGGTTTAGCTACAAATACTTGTGATATACATTATTTAGCTACAACTGCATGCGAAATGAACGAGTTAGCTTCAAATCCATGCGAAACACACGATTTAGCTTCAAATCAACGCGATGTAGAAGGTTTAGCTTCAAATCCAAGCGAAACACATGATTTAGCTTCAAATACTTGCGATATAAGTAATCTAGCTTCAAATACAGGCGAAACGAACGAGTTAGCTTCGAATCCATGCGAAACACATGATTCAGCTGCAAATCAATGCGATGTAGAAGGTTTAGCTTCAAATCCATGCCAAACACATGATTTAGATTCAAATCCATGGAATGTAGAAGGTTTAGTTTCAAATCCATGCGAAACACATGATTTAGCTGCAAATCAATGCGATGTAGAAGGTTTAGCTTCAAATCCATGCGATACACCAGATTTAGCTTCAAATCAATGCGAAACACATGATTTAACTGCAAATCAATGTGATGTAGAAGGTTCAGCTTCAAATCCATGCGACACATATGATTTAGCTTCAAATAATTGCGATTTGAGTAATATAGCTTCAAAAGTTGGAGGAACAAACGAGGTATCTTCAATACCATGCGAAACAAATTATGTAGCTTCAAATCAATGCGATGTAGAAGGCTTAGCTTCAAATCCAAGCGGAAGAAATAATTTAGCATCAGATACTTGCGATATAAGTGATATAGATTCAAATGCAGGGGAAACAAACAAGTTAGCTTCAAATCTACGCAAAACACATGATTAAGCTTCAAATCAATGCTATGTAGAAGGTTTAGCTTCAAATCCAAGCTAAACAAATGATTTAGCTTCAAATAAATGCGAAGTAGAAGTCTTAGCTTTAAATTCATGCGAAACAAATGGTTTAGCTACAAATACTTGTGATATACATTATTTAGCTACAACTCCATGCGAAACAAACGAGTTAGCATCAAATCCATGCGAAACACATGATTAAGATTCAAATCAATGCGATGTAGATGGTTTGCTAAAAATCCATGCGATACACAAGATTTAGCTTCAAATTAATGCGATGTAGTAGATTCAGCGTCAAATCCATGCGATATAAGTGATATAGCTTCAAAAGCAGGAGGAACAAACGAGGTAGCTTCAATTCCATGCGAAACAAATGATGTAGCTTCAAATCAATGCGAAGTAGAATTCGTAGCTTCAAATCCATGCGAAACAAATGGTTTAGCTACAAATACTTGTGATATACGTTATTTAGACTTAACTGCATGCGCATCGAACGAGTTAGCTTCAAAACCACGCGCAACACGTGATTTAGCTTCCAATTAATGCGAAGTAGAAGGCTTTGTTTCAAATCCAAGCGAAACAAATGGTTTAGCTTCAAATACTTGTGATGTACATTATTTAGATTTAACTGCATGCGCAACGAACGAGTTAGCTTCAAATCCAAGCGATACACAAGATTTAGCTTCAAATCAATGCGATGTAGAAGGTTCAGCTTCAAATCCATGCGACACATATGATTTAGCTTCAAATACTTGCGATATAAGTGATATAGCTTCTAAAGCTGGAGGAACAAACGAGGTGTCTTCAATACCATGCGAAACAAATTATGTAGCTTCAAATCAATGCGATGTAGAAGGCTTAGCTTCAAATCCAAGCGAAAGAAACAATTTAGCATCAGGTACTTGCGATATAAGTGATATAGCTTCAAATGCAGGAGAAACAAACGAGTTAGCTTCAAATCTACGCAAAACCCATGACTAAGCTTCAAATCAATGCTATGTAGAAGGTTTAGCTTCAAATCAATAAGAGGTACAAGGTTTAGCTTCAAACCAATAGAATTTAGAAGGTTTAGCTTCAAATCAATGCGATGTAGAGAAGGTTTAGCTTCAAATCCATACGAAAAACATGAGTTAGCTTCAAATCAATTCGAAGGTCAAGGCTTAGATTCAAATCCATGCGAAACAAATAAATTAGCTTCAAATGAATGCGAAGTAGAAGGCTTAGCTTCAAATCCATGCAAAACAAATGGTTTAGCTACAAATACTTGTGATATACATTATTTAGCTACAACTGCATGCGAAACGAACGAGTTAGCTTCAAATCCATGCGAAACACACGATTTATCTTCAAATCAATGCGATGTAGAAGGTTTAGCTTCAAATCCATGCAAAACACGTGATTTGGCGTCCAATTAATACGAAGTAGAAGGCTTAGCTGCAAATCCATGCGAATCAAATGGTTTAGCTTCAAATACTTGTGATATACGTTGTTTAGATTTAACTGCATGCGCAACGGACGAGTTAGCTTCAAATCCATGCCAAACACATGATTTACATTCAAATCCATGGGATGTAGAAGGTTTAGCTTCAAATCCATGCGAAACACATTATTTATCTGCAAATCAGTGCGAAGTAGAAGGCTCGGGTTCAAATCAATGCGTTCAAATGGTTCATCTTCAAATACTTGTGAAAGACATGAGGTAGCTTCAACTTCATGCGAAACACATGATTTAGCTTCAAATCAATGCGATGTAGAAGGTTTAGCTTCAAATCCATGCAAAACACGTGATTTAACGTCCAATTAATGCGAAGTAGAAGGCTTAGCTTCAAATCCATGCGAAACACATGATTTAGCATCTAATCAATGCGAAGTAGAAGGCTTAGCTTCAAATCCATGCGAAACACATGATCTAGCTTCAAATCTGCGCGAAGTAGAAGGCTTAGCTTCAAATCCATGCGAATCAAATGGATCAGTTTCAAATCCATGCAAAACACGTGATTTAGTTTCCAATCAATGCAAAGTAGAAGGCTTAGCTTCAAATCCATGCGAAACACATGATGTAGCTGCAAATCAGTGCGATGTAGTAGGTTCAGCTTCAAATCCATGCGGCACATATGATTTAGCTTCAAATACTTGCGATATAAGTGATATAGTTTCAAATGGTGGCGAAACGATCGAGTTAGCTTCAAATCCATGCGAAACACATGATTAAGATTCAAATCAATGCGATGTAGATGGTTTGCTAAAAATCCATGCGATACACAAGATTTAGCTTCAAATTAATGCGATGTAGTAGATTCAGCGTCAAATCCATGCGATATAAGTGATATAGCTTCAAAAGCAGGAGGAACAAACGAGGTAGCTTCAATTCCATGCGAAACAAATGATGTAGCTTCAAATCAATGCGAAGTAGAATTCGTAGCTTCAAATCCATGCGAAACAAATGGTTTAGCTACAAATACTTGTGATATACGTTATTTAGACTTAACTGCATGCGCATCGAACGAGTTAGCTTCAAATCCACGCGAAACACGTGATTTAGCTTCCAATTAATGCGAAGTAGAAGGCTTTGTTTCAAATCCAAGCGAAACAAATGGTTTAGCTTCAAATACTTGTGATGTACATTATTTAGATTTAACTGCATGCGCAACGAACGAGTTAGCTTCAAATTCAAGCGATACACAAGATTTAGCTTCAAATCAATGCGATGTAGAAGGTTCAGCTTCAAATCCATGCGACACATATGATTTAGCTTCAAATACTTGCGATATAAGTGATATAGCTTCTAAAGCTGGAGGAACAAACGAGGTGTCTTCAATACCATGCGAAACAAATTATGTAGCTTCAAATCAATGCGATGTAGAAGGCTTAGCTTCAAATCCAAGCGAAAGAAACAATTTAGCATCAGGTACTTGCGATATAAGTGATATAGCTTCAAATGCAGGAGAAACAAACGAGTTAGCTTCAAATCTACGCAAAACCCATGATTAAGCTTCAAATCAATGCTATGTAGAAGGTTTAGCTGCAAATCCAAGCGATACACAACATTTAGCTTCAAATCAATGCGATGTAGTAGGTTCAGCTTCAAATCCATGCGGCACATATGATTTAGCTTCAAATACTTGCGATATAAGTGATATAGCCTCAAATGCAGACAAAACAAACGAGTTAGCTTGAAATCTAAGCGAGAGAAATGATTTTGCTTAAAATCGATGCGATGTAGATGGCTTAGCTTCAAATGCAAGCGAAACACATGATTTAGCTTCAAATCAATGCGATGTAGAAGGTTTAGCTTCAAATCAATAAGAGGTACAAGGTTTAGCTTCAAACCAATAGAATTTAGAAGGTTTAGCTTCAAATCAATGCGATGTAGAGAAGGTTTAGCTTCAAATCCATACGAAAAACATGAGTTAGCTTCAAATCAATTCGAAGGACAAGGCTTAGATTCAAATCCATGCGAAACAAATAAATTAGCTTCAAATGAATGCGAAGTAGAAGGCTTAGCTTCAAATCCATGCAAAACAAATGGTTTAGCTACAAATACTTGTGATATACATTATTTAGCTACAACTGCATGCGAAACGAACGAGTTAGCTTCAAATCCATGCGAAACACACGATTTATCTTCAAATCAATGCGATGTAGAAGGTTTAGCTTCAAATCCATGCAAAACACGTGATTTGGCGTCCAATTAATACGAAGTAGAAGGCTTAGCTGCAAATCCATGCGAATCAAATGGTTTAGCTTCAAATACTTGTGATATACGTTGTTTAGATTTAACTGCATGCGCAACGGACGAGTTAGCTTCAAATCCATGCCAAACACATGATTTACATTCAAATCCATGGGATGTAGAAGGTTTAGCTTCAAATCCATGCGAAACACATTATTTATCTGCAAATCAGTGCGAAGTAGAAGGCTCGGGTTCAAATCAATGCGTTCAAATGGTTCATCTTCAAATACTTGTGAAAGACATGAGGTAGCTTCAACTTCATGCGAAACACATGATTTAGCTTCAAATCAATGCGATGTAGAAGGTTTAGCTTCAAATCCATGCAAAACACGTGATTTAACGTCCAATTAATGCGAAGTAGAAGGCTTAGCTTCAAATCCATGCGAAACACATGATTTAGCATCTAATCAATGCGAAGTAGAAGGCTTAGCTTCAAATCCATGCGAAACACATGATCTAGCTTCAAATCTGCGCGAAGTAGAAGGCTTAGCTTCAAATCCATGCGAATCAAATGGATCAGTTTGAAATCCATGCAAAACACGTGATTTAGTTTCCAATCAATGCAAAGTAGAAGGCTTAGCTTCAAATCCATGCGAAACACATGATGTAGCTGCAAATCAGTGCGATGTAGTAGGTTCAGCTTCAAATCCATGCGGCACATATGATTTAGCTTCAAATACTTGCGATATAAGTGATATAGTTTCAAATGGTGGCGAAACGATCGAGTTAGCTTCAAATCCATGCGAAACACATGATTTAGCTGCAAATCAATGCGATGTAGAAGGTTTATCTTCAAATCCATGCGAAACAAATGGTTTAGCTTCAAATGAATGCTAAGTAGGAGGCTTAGCTTAAATTCCATGCAAAACAAATGGTTTAGCTACAAACACTTGTGATATACATTATTTAGCTACAACTGCATGCGAAACGAACGAGTCAGCTTCAAATCCATGCGAAACACACGACTTAGCTTCAAATCAATGCGATGTAGAAGGTTTAGCTTCAAATCCAAGCGAAACACATGATTTAGCTTCAAATAATTGCGATATAAGTGATCTAGCTTCAAGTACAGGCGAAACCCACGAGTTAGCTTCAACTCCATGCGAAACACATGATTCAGCTGCAAATCAATGCGATGTAGAAGGTTTAGCTTCAAATCAATAAGAGGTAGAAGGTTTAGCTTCAAACCAATAGAATTTAGAAGGTTTAGCTTCAAATCAATGCGATGTAGAAGGTTTAGCTTCAACTCCATACGAAAAACATGATTTAGCTTCAAATCAATTCGAAGGACAAGGCTTAGATTCAAATCCATGCGAAACAAATGATTTTGCTTCAAATGAATGCGAAGTAGAAGGCTTAGCTTCAAATCCATGCAAAACAAATGGTTTAGCTACAAATACTTGTGATATACATTATTTAGCTACAACTGCATGCGAAACGAACGAGTTAGCTTCAAATCCATGCGAAACACACGATTTATCTTCAAATTAATGCGATGTAGAAGGTTTAGCTTCAAATCCATGCAAAACACATGATTTAGCGTCCAATTAATGCGAAGTAGAGGGCTTAGCTGCAAATCCATGCGAATCAAATGGTTTAGCTTCAAATACTTGTGATATACGTTGTTTAGATTTAACTGCATGCGCAACGGACGAGTTAGCTTCAAATCCATGCCAAACACATGATTTAGATTCAAATCCATGGGATGTAGAAGGTTTAGCTTCAAATCCATGCAAAACACGTGATTTAACGTCCAATTAATGCGAAGTAGAAGGCTTAGCATCAAATCCATGCGAATCAAATGGATCAGTTTCAAATCCATGCAAAACACGTGATTTAGTTTCCAATCAATGCAAAGTAGAAGGCTTAGCTTCAAATCCATGCGAAACAAATGGTTTAGCTTCAAATACTTGCGATATAAGTGATATAGCTTCAAATCCATGCGAAACACACGATTTATCTTCAAATCAATGCGATGTAGAAGGTTTAGCTTCAAACCCATGCAAAACACGTGATTTAACGTCCAATTAATGCGCAGTAGAAAGCTTAGCTTCAAATCCATGCGAAACACATGATGTAGCTTCAAATCAATGCGACGTAGAAGGTTTAGCTACAAATCCATGCGAAACGAATGATTTAGCTTCAGATACTGGCGATAAAAGTGATACAACATCAAATGCATGCGAAACAAACAAGTTAGCTTCAAATCCATGCGAAACACATTATTTAGCCTGCAAATCAATGCGATGTAGAAGGTTTAGCTACAAATCCATGCGAAACGAATGATTTAGCTTCACATACTTGCGATATAAGTGATATAGCCTCAAATGCAGACGAAACAAACGAGTTAGCTTGAAATCTAAGCGAAAGAAATGATTTAGCTTAAAATCGATGCGATGTAGATGGCTTAGCTTCAAATGCAATCGAATCACATGATTTAGCTTCAAATCAATGCTATGTAGAAGGTTTAGCTTCAAATCAATAAGAGGTAGAGGGTTTCGCTTCAAATCAATAGTATGTAGAAGGTTAAGCTTCAAATCAATGCGATGTAGATGGTTTAGCTTCAAATCCATACGAAACACATGATTTATCTTCAAATCAATTCGAAGGACAAGGCTTAGATTCAAATCCATGCGAAACAAATGATTTAGCTTCAAATTAATGCGAAGTAGAAGGCTTAGCTGCAAATCCATGCGAAACACATGATTTAGCTTCAAATACTTGCGATATAAGTAATCTAGCTTCAAATACAGGCGAAACGAACGAGTTAGCTTCGAATCCATGCGAAACACATGATTCAGCTGCAAATCAATGCGATGTAGAAGGTTTAGCTTCAAATCCATGCCAAACACATGATTTAGATTCAAATCCATGGAATGTAGAAGGTTTAGTTTCAAATCCATGCGAAACACATGATTTAGCTGCAAATCAATGCGATGTAGAAGGTTTAGCTTCAAATCCATGCGATACACCAGATTTAGCTTCAAATCAATGCGAAACACATGATTTAACTGCAAATCAATGTGATGTAGAAGGTTCAGCTTCAAATCCATGCGACACATATGATTTAGCTTCAAATACTTGCGATTTGAGTAATATAGCTTCAAAAGTTGGAGGAACAAACGAGGTATCTTCAATACCATGCGAAACAAATTATGTAGCTTCAAATCAATGCGATGTAGAAGGCTTAGCTTCAAATCCAAGCGGAAGAAATAATTTAGCATCAGATACTTGCGATATAAGTGATATAGATTCAAATGCAGGGGAAACAAACAAGTTAGCTTCAAATCTACGCAAAACACATGATTAAGCTTCAAATCAATGCCATGTAGAAGGTTTAGCTTCAAATCCAAGCTAAACAAATGATTTAGCTTCAAATAAATGCGAAGTAGAAGGCTTAGCTTTAAATTCATGCGAAACAAATGGTTTAGCTACAAATACTTGTGATATACATTATTTAGCTACAACTCCATGCGAAACAAACGAGTTAGCATCAAATCCATGCGAAACACATGATTAAGATTCAAATCAATGCGATGTAGATGGTTTGCTAAAAATCCATGCGATACACAAGATTTAGCTTCAAATTAATGCGATGTAGTAGATTCAGCGTCAAATCCATGCGATATAAGTGATATAGCTTCAAAAGCAGGAGGAACAAACGAGGTAGCTTCAATTCCATGCGAAACAAATGATGTAGCTTCAAATCAATGCGAAGTAGAATTCGTAGCTTCAAATCCATGCGAAACAAATGGTTTAGCTACAAATACTTGTGATATACGTTATTTAGACTTAACTGCATGCGCATCGAACGAGTTAGCTTCAAAACCACGCGAAACACGTGATTTAGCTTCCAATTAATGCGAAGTAGAAGGCTTAGCTTCAAATCCATGCGAAACACATGATTTAGCATCTAATCAATGCGAAGTAGAAGGCTTAGCTTCAAATCCATGCGAAACACATGATCTAGCTTCAAATCTGCGCGAAGTAGAAGGCTTAGCTTCAAATCCATGCGAATCAAATGGATCAGTTTGAAATCCATGCAAAACACGTGATTTAGTTTCCAATCAATGCAAAGTAGAAGGCTTAGCTTCAAATCCATGCGAAACACATGATGTAGCTGCAAATCAGTGCGATGTAGTAGGTTCAGCTTCAAATCCATGCGGCACATATGATTTAGCTTCAAATACTTGCGATATAAGTGATATAGTTTCAAATGATGGCGAAACGATCGAGTTAGCTTCAAATCCATGCGAAACACATGATTTAGCTGCAAATCAATGCGATGTAGAAGGTTTATCTTCAAATCCATGCGAAACAAATGGTTTAGCTTCAAATGAATGCTAAGTAGGAGGCTTAGCTTAAATTCCATGCAAAACAAATGGTTTAGCTACAAACACTTGTGATATACATTATTTAGCTACAACTGCATGCGAAACGAACGAGTCAGCTTCAAATCCATGCGAAACACACGACTTAGCTTCAAATCAATGCGATGTAGAAGGTTTAGCTTCAAATCCAAGCGAAACACATGATTTAGCTTCAAATAATTGCGATATAAGTGATCTAGCTTCAAGTACAGGCGAAACCCACGAGTTAGCTTCAACTCCATGCGAAACACATGATTCAGCTGCAAATCAATGCGATGTAGAAGGTTTAGCTTCAAATCAATAAGAGGTAGAAGGTTTAGCTTCAAACCAATAGAATTTAGAAGGTTTAGCTTCAAATCAATGCGATGTAGAAGGTTTAGCTTCAACTCCATACGAAAAACATGATTTAGCTTCAAATCAATTCGAAGGACAAGGCTTAGATTCAAATCCATGCGAAACAAATGATTTTGCTTCAAATGAATGCGAAGTAGAAGGCTTAGCTTCAAATCCATGCAAAACAAATGGTTTAGCTACAAATACTTGTGATATACATTATTTAGCTACAACTGCATGCGAAACGAACGAGTTAGCTTCAAATCCATGCGAAACACACGATTTATCTTCAAATTAATGCGATGTAGAAGGTTTAGCTTCAAATCCATGCAAAACACATGATTTAGCGTCCAATTAATGCGAAGTAGAGGGCTTAGCTGCAAATCCATGCGAATCAAATGGTTTAGCTTCAAATACTTGTGATATACGTTGTTTAGATTTAACTGCATGCGCAACGGACGAGTTAGCTTCAAATCCATGCCAAACACATGATTTAGATTCAAATCCATGGGATGTAGAAGGTTTAGCTTCAAATCCATGCAAAACACGTGATTTAACGTCCAATTAATGCGAAGTAGAAGGCTTAGCATCAAATCCATGCGAAACACATGATTTAGCATTTAATCAATGCGAAGTAGAAGGCTTTGCTTCAAATCCATGCGAAACACATGATTTAACTTCAAATCAGCGCGAAGTAGAAGGCTTAGCTTCAAATCCATGCGAATCAAATGGATCAGTTTCAAATCCATGCAAAACACGTGATTTAGTTTCCAATCAATGCAAAGTAGAAGGCTTAGCTTCAAATCCATGCGAAACAAATGGTTTAGCTTCAAATACTTGCGATATAAGTGATATAGCTTCAAATCCATGCGAAACACACGATTTATCTTCAAATCAATGCGATGTAGAAGGTTTAGCTTCAAACCCATGCAAAACACGTGATTTAACGTCCAATTAATGCGCAGTAGAAAGCTTAGCTTCAAATCCATGCGAAACACATGATGTAGCTTCAAATCAATGCGACGTAGAAGGTTTAGCTACAAATCCATGCGAAACGAATGATTTAGCTTCAGATACTGGCGATAAAAGTGATACAACATCAAATGCATGCGAAACAAACAAGTTAGCTTCAAATCCATGCGAAACACATTATTTAGCCTGCAAATCAATGCGATGTAGAAGGTTTAGCTACAAATCCATGCGAAACGAATGATTTAGCTTCACATACTTGCGATATAAGTGATATAGCCTCAAATGCAGACGAAACAAACGAGTTAGCTTGAAATCTAAGCGAAAGAAATGATTTAGCTTAAAATCGATGCGATGTAGATGGCTTAGCTTCAAATGCAATCGAATCACATGATTTAGCTTCAAATCAATGCTATGTAGAAGGTTTAGCTTCAAATCAATAAGAGGTAGAGGGTTTCGCTTCAAATCAATAGTATGTAGAAGGTTAAGCTTCAAATCAATGCGATGTAGATGGTTTAGCTTCAAATCCATACGAAACACATGATTTATCTTCAAATCAATTCGAAGGACAAGGCTTAGATTCAAATCCATGCGAAACAAATGATTTAGCTTCAAATTAATGCGAAGTAGAAGGCTTAGCTGCAAATCCATGCGAAACACATGATTTAGCTTCAAATACTTGCGATATAAGTAATCTAGCTTCAAATACAGGCGAAACGAACGAGTTAGCTTCGAATCCATGCGAAACACATGATTCAGCTGCAAATCAATGCGATGTAGAAGGTTTAGCTTCAAATCCATGCCAAACACATGATTTAGATTCAAATCCATGGAATGTAGAAGGTTTAGTTTCAAATCCATGCGAAACACATGATTTAGCTGCAAATCAATGCGATGTAGAAGGTTTAGCTTCAAATCCATGCGATACACCAGATTTAGCTTCAAATCAATGCGAAACACATGATTTAACTGCAAATCAATGTGATGTAGAAGGTTCAGCTTCAAATCCATGCGACACATATGATTTAGCTTCAAATACTTGCGATTTGAGTAATATAGCTTCAAAAGTTGGAGGAACAAACGAGGTATCTTCAATACCATGCGAAACAAATTATGTAGCTTCAAATCAATGCGATGTAGAAGGCTTAGCTTCAAATCCAAGCGGAAGAAATAATTTAGCATCAGATACTTGCGATATAAGTGATATAGATTCAAATGCAGGGGAAACAAACAAGTTAGCTTCAAATCTACGCAAAACACATGATTAAGCTTCAAATCAATGCCATGTAGAAGGTTTAGCTTCAAATCCAAGCTAAACAAATGATTTAGCTTCAAATAAATGCGAAGTAGAAGGCTTAGCTTTAAATTCATGCGAAACAAATGGTTTAGCTACAAATACTTGTGATATACATTATTTAGCTACAACTCCATGCGAAACAAACGAGTTAGCATCAAATCCATGCGAAACACATGATTAAGATTCAAATCAATGCGATGTAGATGGTTTGCTAAAAATCCATGCGATACACAAGATTTAGCTTCAAATTAATGCGATGTAGTAGATTCAGCGTCAAATCCATGCGATATAAGTGATATAGCTTCAAAAGCAGGAGGAACAAACGAGGTAGCTTCAATTCCATGCGAAACAAATGATGTAGCTTCAAATCAATGCGAAGTAGAATTCGTAGCTTCAAATCCATGCGAAACAAATGGTTTAGCTACAAATACTTGTGATATACGTTATTTAGACTTAACTGCATGCGCATCGAACGAGTTAGCTTCAAAACCACGCGAAACACGTGATTTAGCTTCCAATTAATGCGAAGTAGAAGGCTTAGCTTCAAATCCATGCGAAACACATGATTTAGCATCTAATCAATGCGAAGTAGAAGGCTTAGCTTCAAATCCATGCGAAACACATGATCTAGCTTCAAATCTGCGCGAAGTAGAAGGCTTAGCTTCAAATCCATGCGAATCAAATGGATCAGTTTGAAATCCATGCAAAACACGTGATTTAGTTTCCAATCAATGCAAAGTAGAAGGCTTAGCTTCAAATCCATGCGAAACACATGATGTAGCTGCAAATCAGTGCGATGTAGTAGGTTCAGCTTCAAATCCATGCGGCACATATGATTTAGCTTCAAATACTTGCGATATAAGTGATATAGTTTCAAATGATGGCGAAACGATCGAGTTAGCTTCAAATCCATGCGAAACACATGATTTAGCTGCAAATCAATGCGATGTAGAAGGTTTATCTTCAAATCCATGCGAAACAAATGGTTTAGCTTCAAATGAATGCTAAGTAGGAGGCTTAGCTTAAATTCCATGCAAAACAAATGGTTTAGCTACAAACACTTGTGATATACATTATTTAGCTACAACTGCATGCGAAACGAACGAGTCAGCTTCAAATCCATGCGAAACACACGACTTAGCTTCAAATCAATGCGATGTAGAAGGTTTAGCTTCAAATCCAAGCGAAACACATGATTTAGCTTCAAATAATTGCGATATAAGTGATCTAGCTTCAAGTACAGGCGAAACCCACGAGTTAGCTTCAACTCCATGCGAAACACATGATTCAGCTGCAAATCAATGCGATGTAGAAGGTTTAGCTTCAAATCAATAAGAGGTAGAAGGTTTAGCTTCAAACCAATAGAATTTAGAAGGTTTAGCTTCAAATCAATGCGATGTAGAAGGTTTAGCTTCAACTCCATACGAAAAACATGATTTAGCTTCAAATCAATTCGAAGGACAAGGCTTAGATTCAAATCCATGCGAAACAAATGATTTTGCTTCAAATGAATGCGAAGTAGAAGGCTTAGCTTCAAATCCATGCAAAACAAATGGTTTAGCTACAAATACTTGTGATATACATTATTTAGCTACAACTGCATGCGAAACGAACGAGTTAGCTTCAAATCCATGCGAAACACACGATTTATCTTCAAATTAATGCGATGTAGAAGGTTTAGCTTCAAATCCATGCAAAACACATGATTTAGCGTCCAATTAATGCGAAGTAGAGGGCTTAGCTGCAAATCCATGCGAATCAAATGGTTTAGCTTCAAATACTTGTGATATACGTTGTTTAGATTTAACTGCATGCGCAACGGACGAGTTAGCTTCAAATCCATGCCAAACACATGATTTAGATTCAAATCCATGGGATGTAGAAGGTTTAGCTTCAAATCCATGCAAAACACGTGATTTAACGTCCAATTAATGCGAAGTAGAAGGCTTAGCATCAAATCCATGCGAATCAAATGGATCAGTTTCAAATCCATGCAAAACACGTGATTTAGTTTCCAATCAATGCAAAGTAGAAGGCTTAGCTTCAAATCCATGCGAAACAAATGGTTTAGCTTCAAATACTTGCGATATAAGTGATATAGCTTCAAATCCATGCGAAACACACGATTTATCTTCAAATCAATGCGATGTAGAAGGTTTAGCTTCAAACCCATGCAAAACACGTGATTTAACGTCCAATTAATGCGCAGTAGAAAGCTTAGCTTCAAATCCATGCGAAACACATGATGTAGCTTCAAATCAATGCGACGTAGAAGGTTTAGCTACAAATCCATGCGAAACGAATGATTTAGCTTCAGATACTGGCGATAAAAGTGATACAACATCAAATGCATGCGAAACAAACAAGTTAGCTTCAAATCCATGCGAAACACATTATTTAGCCTGCAAATCAATGCGATGTAGAAGGTTTAGCTACAAATCCATGCGAAACGAATGATTTAGCTTCACATACTTGCGATATAAGTGATATAGCCTCAAATGCAGACGAAACAAACGAGTTAGCTTGAAATCTAAGCGAAAGAAATGATTTAGCTTAAAATCGATGCGATGTAGATGGCTTAGCTTCAAATGCAATCGAATCACATGATTTAGCTTCAAATCAATGCTATGTAGAAGGTTTAGCTTCAAATCAATAAGAGGTAGAGGGTTTCGCTTCAAATCAATAGTATGTAGAAGGTTAAGCTTCAAATCAATGCGATGTAGATGGTTTAGCTTCAAATCCATACGAAACACATGATTTATCTTCAAATCAATTCGAAGGACAAGGCTTAGATTCAAATCCATGCGAAACAAATGATTTAGCTTCAAATTAATGCGAAGTAGAAGGCTTAGCTGCAAATCCATGCGAAACACATGATTTAGCTTCAAATACTTGCGATATAAGTAATCTAGCTTCAAATACAGGCGAAACGAACGAGTTAGCTTCGAATCCATGCGAAACACATGATTCAGCTGCAAATCAATGCGATGTAGAAGGTTTAGCTTCAAATCCATGCCAAACACATGATTTAGATTCAAATCCATGGAATGTAGAAGGTTTAGTTTCAAATCCATGCGAAACACATGATTTAGCTGCAAATCAATGCGATGTAGAAGGTTTAGCTTCAAATCCATGCGATACACCAGATTTAGCTTCAAATCAATGCGAAACACATGATTTAACTGCAAATCAATGTGATGTAGAAGGTTCAGCTTCAAATCCATGCGACACATATGATTTAGCTTCAAATACTTGCGATTTGAGTAATATAGCTTCAAAAGTTGGAGGAACAAACGAGGTATCTTCAATACCATGCGAAACAAATTATGTAGCTTCAAATCAATGCGATGTAGAAGGCTTAGCTTCAAATCCAAGCGGAAGAAATAATTTAGCATCAGATACTTGCGATATAAGTGATATAGATTCAAATGCAGGGGAAACAAACAAGTTAGCTTCAAATCTACGCAAAACACATGATTAAGCTTCAAATCAATGCCATGTAGAAGGTTTAGCTTCAAATCCAAGCTAAACAAATGATTTAGCTTCAAATAAATGCGAAGTAGAAGGCTTAGCTTTAAATTCATGCGAAACAAATGGTTTAGCTACAAATACTTGTGATATACATTATTTAGCTACAACTCCATGCGAAACAAACGAGTTAGCATCAAATCCATGCGAAACACATGATTAAGATTCAAATCAATGCGATGTAGATGGTTTGCTAAAAATCCATGCGATACACAAGATTTAGCTTCAAATTAATGCGATGTAGTAGATTCAGCGTCAAATCCATGCGATATAAGTGATATAGCTTCAAAAGCAGGAGGAACAAACGAGGTAGCTTCAATTCCATGCGAAACAAATGATGTAGCTTCAAATCAATGCGAAGTAGAATTCGTAGCTTCAAATCCATGCGAAACAAATGGTTTAGCTACAAATACTTGTGATATACGTTATTTAGACTTAACTGCATGCGCATCGAACGAGTTAGCTTCAAAACCACGCGAAACACGTGATTTAGCTTCCAATTAATGCGAAGTAGAAGGCTTAGCTTCAAATCCATGCGAAACACATGATTTAGCATCTAATCAATGCGAAGTAGAAGGCTTAGCTTCAAATCCATGCGAAACACATGATCTAGCTTCAAATCTGCGCGAAGTAGAAGGCTTAGCTTCAAATCCATGCGAATCAAATGGATCAGTTTGAAATCCATGCAAAACACGTGATTTAGTTTCCAATCAATGCAAAGTAGAAGGCTTAGCTTCAAATCCATGCGAAACACATGATGTAGCTGCAAATCAGTGCGATGTAGTAGGTTCAGCTTCAAATCCATGCGGCACATATGATTTAGCTTCAAATACTTGCGATATAAGTGATATAGTTTCAAATGATGGCGAAACGATCGAGTTAGCTTCAAATCCATGCGAAACACATGATTTAGCTGCAAATCAATGCGATGTAGAAGGTTTATCTTCAAATCCATGCGAAACAAATGGTTTAGCTTCAAATGAATGCTAAGTAGGAGGCTTAGCTTAAATTCCATGCAAAACAAATGGTTTAGCTACAAACACTTGTGATATACATTATTTAGCTACAACTGCATGCGAAACGAACGAGTCAGCTTCAAATCCATGCGAAACACACGACTTAGCTTCAAATCAATGCGATGTAGAAGGTTTAGCTTCAAATCCAAGCGAAACACATGATTTAGCTTCAAATAATTGCGATATAAGTGATCTAGCTTCAAGTACAGGCGAAACCCACGAGTTAGCTTCAACTCCATGCGAAACACATGATTCAGCTGCAAATCAATGCGATGTAGAAGGTTTAGCTTCAAATCAATAAGAGGTAGAAGGTTTAGCTTCAAACCAATAGAATTTAGAAGGTTTAGCTTCAAATCAATGCGATGTAGAAGGTTTAGCTTCAACTCCATACGAAAAACATGATTTAGCTTCAAATCAATTCGAAGGACAAGGCTTAGATTCAAATCCATGCGAAACAAATGATTTTGCTTCAAATGAATGCGAAGTAGAAGGCTTAGCTTCAAATCCATGCAAAACAAATGGTTTAGCTACAAATACTTGTGATATACATTATTTAGCTACAACTGCATGCGAAACGAACGAGTTAGCTTCAAATCCATGCGAAACACACGATTTATCTTCAAATTAATGCGATGTAGAAGGTTTAGCTTCAAATCCATGCAAAACACATGATTTAGCGTCCAATTAATGCGAAGTAGAGGGCTTAGCTGCAAATCCATGCGAATCAAATGGTTTAGCTTCAAATACTTGTGATATACGTTGTTTAGATTTAACTGCATGCGCAACGGACGAGTTAGCTTCAAATCCATGCCAAACACATGATTTAGATTCAAATCCATGGGATGTAGAAGGTTTAGCTTCAAATCCATGCAAAACACGTGATTTAACGTCCAATTAATGCGAAGTAGAAGGCTTAGCATCAAATCCATGCGAAACACATGATTTAGCATTTAATCAATGCGAAGTAGAAGGCTTTGCTTCAAATCCATGCGAAACACATGATTTAACTTCAAATCAGCGCGAAGTAGAAGGCTTAGCTTCAAATCCATGCGAATCAAATGGATCAGTTTCAAATCCATGCAAAACACGTGATTTAGTTTCCAATCAATGCAAAGTAGAAGGCTTAGCTTCAAATCCATGCGAAACAAATGGTTTAGCTTCAAATACTTGCGATATAAGTGATATAGCTTCAAATCCATGCGAAACACACGATTTATCTTCAAATCAATGCGATGTAGAAGGTTTAGCTTCAAACCCATGCAAAACACGTGATTTAACGTCCAATTAATGCGCAGTAGAAAGCTTAGCTTCAAATCCATGCGAAACACATGATGTAGCTTCAAATCAATGCGACGTAGAAGGTTTAGCTACAAATCCATGCGAAACGAATGATTTAGCTTCAGATACTGGCGATAAAAGTGATACAACATCAAATGCATGCGAAACAAACAAGTTAGCTTCAAATCCATGCGAAACACATTATTTAGCCTGCAAATCAATGCGATGTAGAAGGTTTAGCTACAAATCCATGCGAAACGAATGATTTAGCTTCACATACTTGCGATATAAGTGATATAGCCTCAAATGCAGACGAAACAAACGAGTTAGCTTGAAATCTAAGCGAAAGAAATGATTTAGCTTAAAATCGATGCGATGTAGATGGCTTAGCTTCAAATGCAATCGAATCACATGATTTAGCTTCAAATCAATGCTATGTAGAAGGTTTAGCTTCAAATCAATAAGAGGTAGAGGGTTTCGCTTCAAATCAATAGTATGTAGAAGGTTAAGCTTCAAATCAATGCGATGTAGATGGTTTAGCTTCAAATCCATACGAAACACATGATTTATCTTCAAATCAATTCGAAGGACAAGGCTTAGATTCAAATCCATGCGAAACAAATGATTTAGCTTCAAATTAATGCGAAGTAGAAGGCTTAGCTGCAAATCCATGCGAAACACATGATTTAGCTTCAAATACTTGCGATATAAGTAATCTAGCTTCAAATACAGGCGAAACGAACGAGTTAGCTTCGAATCCATGCGAAACACATGATTCAGCTGCAAATCAATGCGATGTAGAAGGTTTAGCTTCAAATCCATGCCAAACACATGATTTAGATTCAAATCCATGGAATGTAGAAGGTTTAGTTTCAAATCCATGCGAAACACATGATTTAGCTGCAAATCAATGCGATGTAGAAGGTTTAGCTTCAAATCCATGCGATACACCAGATTTAGCTTCAAATCAATGCGAAACACATGATTTAACTGCAAATCAATGTGATGTAGAAGGTTCAGCTTCAAATCCATGCGACACATATGATTTAGCTTCAAATACTTGCGATTTGAGTAATATAGCTTCAAAAGTTGGAGGAACAAACGAGGTATCTTCAATACCATGCGAAACAAATTATGTAGCTTCAAATCAATGCGATGTAGAAGGCTTAGCTTCAAATCCAAGCGGAAGAAATAATTTAGCATCAGATACTTGCGATATAAGTGATATAGATTCAAATGCAGGGGAAACAAACAAGTTAGCTTCAAATCTACGCAAAACACATGATTAAGCTTCAAATCAATGCCATGTAGAAGGTTTAGCTTCAAATCCAAGCTAAACAAATGATTTAGCTTCAAATAAATGCGAAGTAGAAGGCTTAGCTTTAAATTCATGCGAAACAAATGGTTTAGCTACAAATACTTGTGATATACATTATTTAGCTACAACTCCATGCGAAACAAACGAGTTAGCATCAAATCCATGCGAAACACATGATTAAGATTCAAATCAATGCGATGTAGATGGTTTGCTAAAAATCCATGCGATACACAAGATTTAGCTTCAAATTAATGCGATGTAGTAGATTCAGCGTCAAATCCATGCGATATAAGTGATATAGCTTCAAAAGCAGGAGGAACAAACGAGGTAGCTTCAATTCCATGCGAAACAAATGATGTAGCTTCAAATCAATGCGAAGTAGAATTCGTAGCTTCAAATCCATGCGAAACAAATGGTTTAGCTACAAATACTTGTGATATACGTTATTTAGACTTAACTGCATGCGCATCGAACGAGTTAGCTTCAAAACCACGCGAAACACGTGATTTAGCTTCCAATTAATGCGAAGTAGAAGGCTTAGCTTCAAATCCATGCGAAACACATGATTTAGCATCTAATCAATGCGAAGTAGAAGGCTTAGCTTCAAATCCATGCGAAACACATGATCTAGCTTCAAATCTGCGCGAAGTAGAAGGCTTAGCTTCAAATCCATGCGAATCAAATGGATCAGTTTGAAATCCATGCAAAACACGTGATTTAGTTTCCAATCAATGCAAAGTAGAAGGCTTAGCTTCAAATCCATGCGAAACACATGATGTAGCTGCAAATCAGTGCGATGTAGTAGGTTCAGCTTCAAATCCATGCGGCACATATGATTTAGCTTCAAATACTTGCGATATAAGTGATATAGTTTCAAATGATGGCGAAACGATCGAGTTAGCTTCAAATCCATGCGAAACACATGATTTAGCTGCAAATCAATGCGATGTAGAAGGTTTATCTTCAAATCCATGCGAAACAAATGGTTTAGCTTCAAATGAATGCTAAGTAGGAGGCTTAGCTTAAATTCCATGCAAAACAAATGGTTTAGCTACAAACACTTGTGATATACATTATTTAGCTACAACTGCATGCGAAACGAACGAGTCAGCTTCAAATCCATGCGAAACACACGACTTAGCTTCAAATCAATGCGATGTAGAAGGTTTAGCTTCAAATCCAAGCGAAACACATGATTTAGCTTCAAATAATTGCGATATAAGTGATCTAGCTTCAAGTACAGGCGAAACCCACGAGTTAGCTTCAACTCCATGCGAAACACATGATTCAGCTGCAAATCAATGCGATGTAGAAGGTTTAGCTTCAAATCAATAAGAGGTAGAAGGTTTAGCTTCAAACCAATAGAATTTAGAAGGTTTAGCTTCAAATCAATGCGATGTAGAAGGTTTAGCTTCAACTCCATACGAAAAACATGATTTAGCTTCAAATCAATTCGAAGGACAAGGCTTAGATTCAAATCCATGCGAAACAAATGATTTTGCTTCAAATGAATGCGAAGTAGAAGGCTTAGCTTCAAATCCATGCAAAACAAATGGTTTAGCTACAAATACTTGTGATATACATTATTTAGCTACAACTGCATGCGAAACGAACGAGTTAGCTTCAAATCCATGCGAAACACACGATTTATCTTCAAATTAATGCGATGTAGAAGGTTTAGCTTCAAATCCATGCAAAACACATGATTTAGCGTCCAATTAATGCGAAGTAGAGGGCTTAGCTGCAAATCCATGCGAATCAAATGGTTTAGCTTCAAATACTTGTGATATACGTTGTTTAGATTTAACTGCATGCGCAACGGACGAGTTAGCTTCAAATCCATGCCAAACACATGATTTAGATTCAAATCCATGGGATGTAGAAGGTTTAGCTTCAAATCCATGCAAAACACGTGATTTAACGTCCAATTAATGCGAAGTAGAAGGCTTAGCATCAAATCCATGCGAAACACATGATTTAGCATTTAATCAATGCGAAGTAGAAGGCTTTGCTTCAAATCCATGCGAAACACATGATTTAACTTCAAATCAGCGCGAAGTAGAAGGCTTAGCTTCAAATCCATGCGAATCAAATGGATCAGTTTCAAATCCATGCAAAACACGTGATTTAGTTTCCAATCAATGCAAAGTAGAAGGCTTAGCTTCAAATCCATGCGAAACAAATGGTTTAGCTTCAAATACTTGCGATATAAGTGATATAGCTTCAAATCCATGCGAAACACACGATTTATCTTCAAATCAATGCGATGTAGAAGGTTTAGCTTCAAACCCATGCAAAACACGTGATTTAACGTCCAATTAATGCGCAGTAGAAAGCTTAGCTTCAAATCCATGCGAAACACATGATGTAGCTTCAAATCAATGCGACGTAGAAGGTTTAGCTACAAATCCATGCGAAACGAATGATTTAGCTTCAGATACTGGCGATAAAAGTGATACAACATCAAATGCATGCGAAACAAACAAGTTAGCTTCAAATCCATGCGAAACACATTATTTAGCCTGCAAATCAATGCGATGTAGAAGGTTTAGCTACAAATCCATGCGAAACGAATGATTTAGCTTCACATACTTGCGATATAAGTGATATAGCCTCAAATGCAGACGAAACAAACGAGTTAGCTTGAAATCTAAGCGAAAGAAATGATTTAGCTTAAAATCGATGCGATGTAGATGGCTTAGCTTCAAATGCAATCGAATCACATGATTTAGCTTCAAATCAATGCTATGTAGAAGGTTTAGCTTCAAATCAATAAGAGGTAGAGGGTTTCGCTTCAAATCAATAGTATGTAGAAGGTGAAGCTTCAAATCAATGCGATGTAGATGGTTTAGCTTCAAATCCATACGAAACACATGATTTATCTTCAAATCAATTCGAAGGACAAGGCTTAGATACAAATCCATGTGAAACAAATGATTTAGCTTCAAATTAATGCGAAGTAGAAGGCTTAGCTGCAAATCCATGCGAAACACATGATTTAGCTTCAAATACTTGCGATATAAGTAATCTAGCTTCAAATACAGGCGAAACGAACGAGTTAGCTTCGAATCCATGCGAAACACATGATTCAGCTGCAAATCAATGCGATGTAGAAGGTTTAGCTTCAAATCCATGCCAAACACATGATTTAGATTCAAATCCATGGAATGTAGAAGGTTTAGTTTCAAATCCATGCGAAACACATGATTTAGCTGCAAATCAATGCGATGTAGAAGGTTTAGCTTCAAATCCATGCGATACACCAGATTTAGCTTCAAATCAATGCGAAACACATGATTTAACTGCAAATCAATGTGATGTAGAAGGTTCAGCTTCAAATCCATGCGACACATATGATTTAGCTTCAAATACTTGCGATTTGAGTAATATAGCTTCAAAAGTTGGAGGAACAAACGAGGTATCTTCAATACCATGCGAAACAAATTATGTAGCTTCAAATCAATGCGATGTAGAAGGCTTAGCTTCAAATCCAAGCGGAAGAAATAATTTAGCATCAGATACTTGCGATATAAGTGATATAGATTCAAATGCAGGGGAAACAAACAAGTTAGCTTCAAATCTACGCAAAACACATGATTAAGCTTCAAATCAATGCTATGTAGAAGGTTTAGCTTCAAATCCAAGCTAAACAAATGATTTAGCTTCAAATAAATGCGAAGTAGAAGGCTTAGCTTTAAATTCATGCGAAACAAATGGTTTAGCTACAAATACTTGTGATATACATTATTTAGCTACAACTCCATGCGAAACAAACGAGTTAGCATCAAATCCATGCGAAACACATGATTAAGATTCAAATCAATGCGATGTAGATGGTTTGCTAAAAATCCATGCGATACACAAGATTTAGCTTCAAATTAATGCGATGTAGTAGATTCAGCGTCAAATCCATGCGATATAAGTGATATAGCTTCAAAAGCAGGAGGAACAAACGAGGTAGCTTCAATTCCATGCGAAACAAATGATGTAGCTTCAAATCAATGCGAAGTAGAATTCGTAGCTTCAAATCCATGCGAAACAAATGGTTTAGCTACAAATACTTGTGATATACGTTATTTAGACTTAACTGCATGCGCATCGAACGAGTTAGCTTCAAATCCACGCGAAACACGTGATTTAGCTTCCAATTAATGCGAAGTAGAAGGCTTTGTTTCAAATCCAAGCGAAACAAATGGTTTAGCTTCAAATACTTGTGATGTACATTATTTAGATTTAACTGCATGCGCAACGAACGAGTTAGCTTCAAATTCAAGCGATACACAAGATTTAGCTTCAAATCAATGCGATGTAGAAGGTTCAGCTTCAAATCCATGCGACACATATGATTTAGCTTCAAATACTTGCGATATAAGTGATATAGCCTCAAATGCAGACAAAACAAACGAGTTAGCTTGAAATCTAAGCGAGAGAAATGATTTTGCTTAAAATCGATGCGATGTAGATGGCTTAGCTTCAAATGCAAGCGAAACACATGATTTAGCTTCAAATCAATGCGATGTAGAAGGTTTAGCTTCAAATCAATAAGAGGTACAAGGTTTAGCTTCAAACCAATAGAATTTAGAAGGTTTAGCTTCAAATCAATGCGATGTAGAGAAGGTTTAGCTTCAAATCCATACGAAAAACATGAGTTAGCTTCAAATCAATTCGAAGGACAAGGCTTAGATTCAAATCCATGCGAAACAAATAAATTAGCTTCAAATGAATGCGAAGTAGAAGGCTTAGCTTCAAATCCATGCAAAACAAATGGTTTAGCTACAAATACTTGTGATATACATTATTTAGCTACAACTGCATGCGAAACGAACGAGTTAGCTTCAAATCCATGCGAAACACACGATTTATCTTCAAATCAATGCGATGTAGAAGGTTTAGCTTCAAATCCATGCAAAACACGTGATTTGGCGTCCAATTAATACGAAGTAGAAGGCTTAGCTGCAAATCCATGCGAATCAAATGGTTTAGCTTCAAATACTTGTGATATACGTTGTTTAGATTTAACTGCATGCGCAACGGACGAGTTAGCTTCAAATCCATGCCAAACACATGATTTAGATTCAAATCCATGGGATGTAGAAGGTTTAGCTTCAAATCCATGCAAAACACGTGATTTAACGTCCAATTAATGCGAAGTAGAAGGCTTAGCATCAAATCCATGCGAAACACATGATTTAGCATTTAATCAATGCGAAGTAGAAGGCTTAGCTTCAAATCCATGCGAAACACATGATTTAGCTTCAAATCAGCGCGAAGTAGAAGGCTTAGCTTCAAATCCATGCGAATCAAGTGGATCAGTTTCAAATCCATGCAAAACACGTGATTTAGTTTCCAATCAATGCAAAGTAGAAGGCTTAGCTTCAAATCCATGCGAAACAAATGGTTTAGCTTCAAATACTTGCGATATAAGTGATATAGCTTCAAATCCATGCGAAACACACGATTTATCTTCAAATCAATGCGATGTAGAAGGTTTAGCTTCAAACCCATGCAAAACACGTGATTTAACGTCCAATTAATGCGCAGTAGAAAGCTTAGCTTCAAATCCATGCGAAACACATGATGTAGCTTCAAATCAATGCGACGTAGAAGGTTTAGCTACAAATCCATGCGAAATGAATGATTTAGCTTCAGATACTGGCGATAAAAGTGATACAACATCAAATGCATGCGAAACAAACAAGTTAGCTTCAAATCCATGCGAAACACATTATTTAGCCTGCAAATCAATGCGATGTAGAAGGTTTAGCTACAAATCCATGCGAAACGAATGATTTAGCTTCACATACTTGCGATATAAGTGATATAGCCTCAAATGCAGACGAAACAAGCGAGTTAGCTTGAAATCTAAGCGAAAGAAATGATTTAGCTTAAAATCGATGCGATGTAGATGGCTTAGCTTCAAATGCAATCGAATCACATGATTTAGCTTCAAATCAATGCTATGTAGAAGGTTTAGCTTCAAATCAATAAGAGGTAGAGGGTTTCGCTTCAAATCAATAGTATGTAGAAGGTTAAGCTTCAAATCAATGCGATGTAGATGGTTTAGCTTCAAATCCATACGAAACACATGATTTATCTTCAAATCAATTCGAAGGACAAGGCTTAGATTCAAATCCATGCGAAACAAATGATTTAGCTTCAAATTAATGCGAAGTAGAAGGCTTAGCTGCAAATCCATGCGAAACAAATGGTTTAGCTACAAATACTTGTGATATACATTATTTAGCTACAACTGCATGCGAAATGAACGAGTTAGCTTCAAATCCATGCGAAACACACGATTTAGCTTCAAATCAACGCGATGTAGAAGGTTTAGCTTCAAATCCAAGCGAAACACATGATTTAGCTTCAAATACTTGCGATATAAGTAATCTAGCTTCAAATACAGGCGAAACGAACGAGTTAGCTTCGAATCCATGCGAAACACATGATTCAGCTGCAAATCAATGCGATGTAGAAGGTTTAGCTTCAAATCCATGCCAAACACATGATTTAGATTCAAATCCATGGAATGTAGAAGGTTTAGTTTCAAATCCATGCGAAACACATGATTTAGCTGCAAATCAATGCGATGTAGAAGGTTTAGCTTCAAATCCATGCGATACACCAGATTTAGCTTCAAATCCAAGCGATACACAAGATTTAGCTTCAAATCAATGCGATGTAGAAGGTTCAGCTTCAAATCCATGCGACACATATGATTTAGCTTCAAATACTTGCGATATAAGTGATATAGCTTCTAAAGCTGGAGGAACAAACGAGGTGTCTTCAATACCATGCGAAACAAATTATGTAGCTTCAAATCAATGCGATGTAGAAGGCTTAGCTTCAAATCCAAGCGAAAGAAACAATTTAGCATCAGGTACTTGCGATATAAGTGATATAGCTTCAAATGCAGGAGAAACAAACGAGTTAGCTTCAAATCTACGCAAAACACATGATTAAGCTTCAAATCAATGCTATGTAGAAGGTTTATCTTCAAATCCAAGCTAAACAAATGATTTAGCTTCAAATAAATGCGAAGTAGAAGGCTTAGCTTTAAATTCATGCGAAACAAATGGTTTAGCTACAAATACTTGTGATATACATTATATAGCTACAACTCCATGCGAAACAAACGAGTTAGCATCAAATCCATGCGAAACACATGATTAAGATTCAAATCAATGCGATGTAGATGGTTTGCTAAAAATCCATGCGATACACAAGATTTAGCTTCAAATTAATGCGATGTAGTAGATTCAGCGTCAAATCCATGCGATATAAGTGATATAGCTTCAAAAGCAGGAGGAACAAACGAGGTAGCTTCAATTCCATGCGAAACAAATGATGTAGCTTCAAATCAATGCGAAGTAGAATTCGTAGCTTCAAATCCATGCGAAACAAATGGTTTAGCTACAAATACTTGTGATATACGTTATTTAGACTTAACTGCATGCGCATCGAACGAGTTAGCTTCAAATCCACGCGAAACACGTGATTTAGCTTCCAATTAATGCGAAGTAGAAGGCTTTGTTTCAAATCCAAGCGAAACAAATGGTTTAGCTTCAAATACTTGTGATGTACATTATTTAGATTTAACTGCATGCGCAACGAACGAGTTAGCTTCAAATTCAAGCGATACACAAGATTTAGCTTCAAATCAATGCGATGTAGAAGGTTCAGCTTCAAATCCATGCGACACATATGATTTAGCTTCAAATACTTGCGATATAAGTGATATAGCCTCAAATGCAGACAAAAAAAACGAGTTAGCTTGAAATCTAAGCGAGAGAAATGATTTTGCTTAAAATCGATGCGATGTAGATGGCTTAGCTTCAAATGCAAGCGAAACACATGATTTAGCTTCAAATCAATGCGATGTAGAAGGTTTAGCTTCAAATCAATAAGAGGTACAAGGTTTAGCTTCAAACCAATAGAATTTAGAAGGTTTAGCTTCAAATCAATGCGATGTAGAGAAGGTTTAGCTTCAAATCCATACGAAAAACATGAGTTAGCTTCAAATCAATTCGAAGGACAAGGCTTAGATTCAAATCCATGCGAAACAAATAAATTAGCTTCAAATGAAAGCGAAGTAGAAGGCTTAGCTTCAAATCCATGCAAAACAAATGGTTTAGCTACAAATACTTGTGATATACATTATTTAGCTACAACTGCATGCGAAACGAACGAGTTAGCTTCAAATCCATGCGAAACACACGATTTATCTTCAAATCAATGCGATGTAGAAGGTTTAGCTTCAAATCCATGCAAAACACGTGATTTGGCGTCCAATTAATACGAAGTAGAAGGCTTAGCTGCAAATCCATGCGAATCAAATGGTTTAGCTTCAAATACTTGTGATATACGTTGTTTAGATTTAACTGCATGCGCAACGGACGAGTTAGCTTCAAATCCATGCCAAACACATGATTTAGATTCAAATCCATGGGATGTAGAAGGTTTAGCTTCAAATCCATGCAAAACACGTGATTTAACGTCCAATTAATGCGAAGTAGAAGGCTTAGCATCAAATCCATGCGAAACACATGATTTAGCATTTAATCAATGCGAAGTAGAAGGCTTAGCTTCAAATCCATGCGAAACACATGATTTAGCTTCAAATCAGCGCGAAGTAGAAGGCTTAGCTTCAAATCCATGCGAATCAAATGGATCAGTTTCAAATCCATGCAAAACACGTGATTTAGTTTCCAATCAATGCAAAGTAGAAGGCTTAGCTTCAAATCCATGCGAAACAAATGGTTTAGCTTCAAATACTTGCGATATAAGTGATATAGCTTCAAATCCATGCGAAACACACGATTTATCTTCAAATCAATGCGATGTAGAAGGTTTAGCTTCAAACCCATGCAAAACACGTGATTTAACGTCCAATTAATGCGCAGTAGAAAGCTTAGCTTCAAATCCATGCGAAACACATGATGTAGCTTCAAATCAATGCGACGTAGAAGGTTTAGCTACAAATCCATGCGAAATGAATGATTTAGCTTCAGATACTGGCGATAAAAGTGATACAACATCAAATGCATGCGAAACAAACAAGTTAGCTTCAAATCCATGCGAAACACATTATTTAGCCTGCAAATCAATGCGATGTAGAAGGTTTAGCTACAAATCCATGCGAAACGAATGATTTAGCTTCACATACTTGCGATATAAGTGATATAGCCTCAAATGCAGACGAAACAAGCGAGTTAGCTTGAAATCTAAGCGAAAGAAATGATTTAGCTTAAAATCGATGCGATGTAGATGGCTTAGCTTCAAATGCAATCGAATCACATGATTTAGCTTCAAATCAATGCTATGTAGAAGGTTTAGCTTCAAATCAATAAGAGGTAGAGGGTTTCGCTTCAAATCAATAGTATGTAGAAGGTTAAGCTTCAAATCAATGCGATGTAGATGGTTTAGCTTCAAATCCATACGAAACACATGATTTATCTTCAAATCAATTCGAAGGACAAGGCTTAGATTCAAATCCATGCGAAACAAATGATTTAGCTTCAAATTAATGCGAAGTAGAAGGCTTAGCTGCAAATCCATGCGAAACAAATGGTTTAGCTACAAATACTTGTGATATACATTATTTAGCTACAACTGCATGCGAAATGAACGAGTTAGCTTCAAATCCATGCGAAACACACGATTTAGCTTCAAATCAACGCGATGTAGAAGGTTTAGCTTCAAATCCAAGCGAAACACATGATTTAGCTTCAAATACTTGCGATATAAGTAATCTAGCTTCAAATACAGGCGAAACGAACGAGTTAGCTTCGAATCCATGCGAAACACATGATTCAGCTGCAAATCAATGCGATGTAGAAGGTTTAGCTTCAAATCCATGCCAAACACATGATTTAGATTCAAATCCATGGAATGTAGAAGGTTTAGTTTCAAATCCATGCGAAACACATGATTTAGCTGCAAATCAATGCGATGTAGAAGGTTTAGCTTCAAATCCATGCGATACACCAGATTTAGCTTCAAATCAATGCGAAACACATGATTTAACTGCAAATCAATGTGATGTAGAAGGTTCAGCTTCAAATCCATGCGACACATATGATTTAGCTTCAAATAATTGCGATTTGAGTAATATAGCTTCAAAAGTTGGAGGAACAAACGAGGTATCTTCAATACCATGCGAAACAAATTATGTAGCTTCAAATCAATGCGATGTAGAAGGCTTAGCTTCAAATCCAAGCGGAAGAAATAATTTAGCATCAGATACTTGCGATATAAGTGATATAGATTCAAATGCAGGGGAAACAAACAAGTTAGCTTCAAATCTACGCAAAACACATGATTAAGCTTCAAATCAATGCTATGTAGAAGGTTTAGCTTCAAATCCAAGCTAAACAAATGATTTAGCTTCAAATAAATGCGAAGTAGAAGTCTTAGCTTTAAATTCATGCGAAACAAATGGTTTAGCTACAAATACTTGTGATATACATTATTTAGCTACAACTCCATGCGAAACAAACGAGTTAGCATCAAATCCATGCGAAACACATGATTAAGATTCAAATCAATGCGATGTAGATGGTTTGCTAAAAATCCATGCGATACACAAGATTTAGCTTCAAATTAATGCGATGTAGTAGATTCAGCGTCAAATCCATGCGATATAAGTGATATAGCTTCAAAAGCAGGAGGAACAAACGAGGTAGCTTCAATTCCATGCGAAACAAATGATGTAGCTTCAAATCAATGCGAAGTAGAATTCGTAGCTTCAAATCCATGCGAAACAAATGGTTTAGCTACAAATACTTGTGATATACGTTATTTAGACTTAACTGCATGCGCATCGAACGAGTTAGCTTCAAAACCACGCGCAACACGTGATTTAGCTTCCAATTAATGCGAAGTAGAAGGCTTTGTTTCAAATCCAAGCGAAACAAATGGTTTAGCTTCAAATACTTGTGATGTACATTATTTAGATTTAACTGCATGCGCAACGAACGAGTTAGCTTCAAATCCAAGCGATACACAAGATTTAGCTTCAAATCAATGCGATGTAGAAGGTTCAGCTTCAAATCCATGCGACACATATGATTTAGCTTCAAATACTTGCGATATAAGTGATATAGCTTCTAAAGCTGGAGGAACAAACGAGGTGTCTTCAATACCATGCGAAACAAATTATGTAGCTTCAAATCAATGCGATGTAGAAGGCTTAGCTTCAAATCCAAGCGAAAGAAACAATTTAGCATCAGGTACTTGCGATATAAGTGATATAGCTTCAAATGCAGGAGAAACAAACGAGTTAGCTTCAAATCTACGCAAAAGCCATGACTAAGCTTCAAATCAATGCTATGTAGAAGGTTTAGCTGCAAATCCAAGCGATACACAAGATTTAGCTTCAAATCAATGCGATGTAGTAGGTTCAGCTTCAAATCCATGCGGCACATATGATTTAGCTTCAAATACTTGCGATATAAGTGATATAGCCTCAAATGCAGACAAAACAAACGAGTTAGCTTGAAATCTAAGCGAGAGAAATGATTTTGCTTAAAATCGATGCGATGTAGATGGCTTAGCTTCAAATGCAAGCGAAACACATGATTTAGCTTCAAATCAATGCGATGTAGAAGGTTTAGCTTCAAATCAATAAGAGGTACAAGGTTTAGCTTCAAACCAATAGAATTTAGAAGGTTTAGCTTCAAATCAATGCGATGTAGAGAAGGTTTAGCTTCAAATCCATACGAAAAACATGAGTTAGCTTCAAATCAATTCGAAGGTCAAGGCTTAGATTCAAATCCATGCGAAACAAATAAATTAGCTTCAAATGAATGCGAAGTAGAAGGCTTAGCTTCAAATCCATGCAAAACAAATGGTTTAGCTACAAATACTTGTGATATACATTATTTAGCTACAACTGCATGCGAAACGAACGAGTTAGCTTCAAATCCATGCGAAACACACGATTTATCTTCAAATCAATGCGATGTAGAAGGTTTAGCTTCAAATCCATGCAAAACACGTGATTTGGCGTCCAATTAATACGAAGTAGAAGGCTTAGCTGCAAATCCATGCGAATCAAATGGTTTAGCTTCAAATACTTGTGATATACGTTGTTTAGATTTAACTGCATGCGCAACGGACGAGTTAGCTTCAAATCCATGCCAAACACATGATTTACATTCAAATCCATGGGATGTAGAAGGTTTAGCTTCAAATCCATGCGAAACACATTATTTATCTGCAAATCAGTGCGAAGTAGAAGGCTCGGGTTCAAATCAATGCGTTCAAATGGTTCATCTTCAAATACTTGTGAAAGACATGAGGTAGCTTCAACTTCATGCGAAACACATGATTTAGCTTCAAATCAATGCGATGTAGAAGGTTTAGCTTCAAATCCATGCAAAACACGTGATTTAACGTCCAATTAATGCGAAGTAGAAGGCTTAGCTTCAAATCCATGCGAAACACATGATTTAGCATCTAATCAATGCGAAGTAGAAGGCTTAGCTTCAAATCCATGCGAAACACATGATCTAGCTTCAAATCTGCGCGAAGTAGAAGGCTTAGCTTCAAATCCATGCGAATCAAATGGATCAGTTTCAAATCCATGCAAAACACGTGATTTAGTTTCCAATCAATGCAAAGTAGAAGGCTTAGCTTCAAATCCATGCGAAACACATGATGTAGCTGCAAATCAGTGCGATGTAGTAGGTTCAGCTTCAAATCCATGCGGCACATATGATTTAGCTTCAAATACTTGCGATATAAGTGATATAGTTTCAAATGGTGGCGAAACGATCGAGTTAGCTTCAAATCCATGCGAAACACATGATTTAGCTGCAAATCAATGCGATGTAGAAGGTTTATCTTCAAATCCATGCGAAACAAATGGTTTAGCTTCAAATGAATGCTAAGTAGGAGGCTTAGCTTAAATTCCATGCAAAACAAATGGTTTAGCTACAAACACTTGTGATATACATTATTTAGCTACAACTGCATGCGAAACGAACGAGTTAGCTTCAAATCCATGCGATACACAAGATTTAGCTTCAAATCAATGCGATGTAGAAGGTTCAGCTTCAAATCCATGCGAAACAAATAATTTAGCATCAGATACTTGCGATATAAGTGATATAGCTTCAAATGTAGGGGAAACAAACGAGTTAGCTTCAAATGTATGCAAAACACATGATTAAGCTTCAAATCAATGCTATGTAGAAGGTTTAGCTTCAAATCCAAGATAAACAAATGATTTAGCTTCAGATACTTGCGATATAAGTGATATAGCCTCAAATGCAGACAAAACAAACGAGTTAGCTTGAAATCTAAGCGAAAGAAATGATTTTGCTTAAAATCGATGCGATGTAGATGGCTTAGCTTCAAATGCAAGCGAAACACATGATTTAGCTTCAAATCAATGCGATGTAGAAGGTTTAGCTTCAAATCAATAAGAGGTAGAAGGTTTAGCTTCAAACCAATAGAATTTAGAAGGTTTAGCTTCAAATCAATGCGATGTAGAAGGTTTAGCTTCAACTCCATACGAAAAACATGATTTAGATTCAAATCAATTCGAAGGACAAGGCTTAGATTCAAATCCATGCGAAACAAATGATTTTGCTTCAAATGAATGCGAAGTAGAAGGCTTAGCTTCAAATCCATGCAAAACAAATGGTTTAGCTACAAATACTTGTGATATACATTATTTAGCTACAACTGCATGCGAAACGAACGAGTTAGCTTCAAATCCATGCGAAACACACGATTTATCTTCAAATTAATGCGATGTAGAAGGTTTAGCTTCAAATCCATGCAAAACACATGATTTAGCGTCCAATTAATGCGAAGTAGAGGGCTTAGCTGCAAATCCATGCGAATCAAATGGTTTAGCTTCAAATACTTGTGATATACGTTGTTTAGATTTAACTGCATGCGCAACGGGCGAGTTAGCTTCAAATCCATGCCAAACACATGATTTAGATTCAAATCCATGGGATGTAGAAGGTTTAGCTTCAAATCCATGCAAAACACGTGATTTAACGTCCAATTAATGCGCAGTAGAAAGCTTAGCTTCAAATCCATGCGAAACACATGATGTAGCTTCAAATCAATGCTATGTAGAAGGTTTAGCTTCAAATCCAAGCTAAACAAATGATTTAGCTTCAAATAAATGCGAAGTAGAAGTCTTAGCTTTAAATTCATGCGAAACAAATGGTTTAGCTACAAATACTTGTGATATACATTATTTAGCTACAACTCCATGCGAAACAAACGAGTTAGCATCAAATCCATGCGAAACACATGATTAAGATTCAAATCAATGCGATGTAGATGGTTTGCTAAAAATCCATGCGATACACAAGATTTAGCTTCAAATTAATGCGATGTAGTAGATTCAGCGTCAAATCCATGCGATATAAGTGATATAGCTTCAAAAGCAGGAGGAACAAACGAGGTAGCTTCAATTCCATGCGAAACAAATGATGTAGCTTCAAATCAATGCGAAGTAGAATTCGTAGCTTCAAATCCATGCGAAACAAATGCTTTAGCTACAAATACTTGTGATATACGTTATTTAGACTTAACTGCATGCGCATCGAACGAGTTAGCTTCAAAACCACGCGCAACACGTGATTTAGCTTCCAATTAATGCGAAGTAGAAGGCTTTGTTTCAAATCCAAGCGAAACAAATGGTTTAGCTTCAAATACTTGTGATGTACATTATTTAGATTTAACTGCATGCGCAACGAACGAGTTAGCTTCAAATCCAAGCGATACACAAGATTTAGCTTCAAATCAATGCGATGTAGAAGGTTCAGCTTCAAATCCATGCGACACATATGATTTAGCTTCAAATACTTGCGATATAAGTGATATAGCTTCTAAAGCTGGAGGAACAAACGAGGTGTCTTCAATACCATGCGAAACAAATTATGTAGCTTCAAATCAATGCGATGTAGAAGGCTTAGCTTCAAATCCAAGCGAAAGAAACAATTTAGCATCAGGTACTTGCGATATAAGTGATATAGCTTCAAATGCAGGAGAAACAAACGAGTTAGCTTCAAATCTACGCAAAACCCATGATTAAGCTTCAAATCAATGCTATGTAGAAGGTTTAGCTGCAAATCCAAGCGATACACAAGATTTAGCTTCAAATCAATGCGATGTAGTAGGTTCAGCTTCAAATCCATGCGGCACATATGATTTAGCTTCAAATACTTGCGATATAAGTGATATAGCCTCAAATGCAGACAAAACAAACGAGTTAGCTTGAAATCTAAGCGAGAGAAATGATTTTGCTTAAAATCGATGCGATGTAGATGGCTTAGCTTCAAATGCAAGCGAAACACATGATTTAGCTTCAAATCAATGCGATGTAGAAGGTTTAGCTTCAAATCAATAAGAGGTACAAGGTTTAGCTTCAAACCAATAGAATTTAGAAGGTTTAGCTTCAAATCAATGCGATGTAGAGAAGGTTTAGCTTCAAATCCATACGAAAAACATGAGTTAGCTTCAAATCAATTCGAAGGTCAAGGCTTAGATTCAAATCCATGCGAAACAAATAAATTAGCTTCAAATGAATGCGAAGTAGAAGGCTTAGCTTCAAATCCATGCAAAACAAATGGTTTAGCTACAAATACTTGTGATATACATTATTTAGCTACAACTGCATGCGAAACGAACGAGTTAGCTTCAAATCCATGCGAAACACACGATTTATCTTCAAATCAATGCGATGTAGAAGGTTTAGCTTCAAATCCATGCAAAACACGTGATTTGGCGTCCAATTAATACGAAGTAGAAGGCTTAGCTGCAAATCCATGCGAATCAAATGGTTTAGCTTCAAATACTTGTGATATACGTTGTTTAGATTTAACTGCATGCGCAACGGACGAGTTAGCTTCAAATCCATGCCAAACACATGATTTACATTCAAATCCATGGGATGTAGAAGGTTTAGCTTCAAATCCATGCGAAACACATTATTTATCTGCAAATCAGTGCGAAGTAGAAGGCTCGGGTTCAAATCAATGCGTTCAAATGGTTCATCTTCAAATACTTGTGAAAGACATGAGGTAGCTTCAACTTCATGCGAAACACATGATTTAGCTTCAAATCAATGCGATGTAGAAGGTTTAGCTTCAAATCCATGCAAAACACGTGATTTAACGTCCAATTAATGCGAAGTAGAAGGCTTAGCTTCAAATCCATGCGAAACACATGATTTAGCATCTAATCAATGCGAAGTAGAAGGCTTAGCTTCAAATCCATGCGAAACACATGATCTAGCTTCAAATCTGCGCGAAGTAGAAGGCTTAGCTTCAAATCCATGCGAATCAAATGGATCAGTTTCAAATCCATGCAAAACACGTGATTTAGTTTCCAATCAATGCAAAGTAGAAGGCTTAGCTTCAAATCCATGCGAAACACATGATGTAGCTTCAAATCAGTGCGATGTAGTAGGTTCAGCTTCAAATCCATGCGGCACATATGATTTAGCTTCAAATACTTGCGATATAAGTGATATAGTTTCAAATGGTGGCGAAACGATCGAGTTAGCTTCAAATCCATGTGAAACACATTATTTAGCCTGCAAATCAATGCGATGTAGAAGGTTTAGCTACAAATCCATGCGAAACGAATGATTTAGCTTCACATACTTGCGATATAAGTGATGTAGCCTCAAATGCAGACGAAACAAGCGAGTTAGCTTGAAATCTAAGCGAAAGAAATGATTTAGCTTAAAATCAATGCGATGTAGAAGGCTTAGCTTCAAATCCAAGCGGAAGAAATAATTTAGCATCAGATACTTGCGATATAAGTGATATAGATTCAAATGCAGGGGAAACAAACAAGTTAGCTTCAAATCTACGCAAAACACATGATTAAGCTTCAAATCAATGCTATGTAGAAGGTTTAGCTTCAAATCCAAGCTAAACAAATGATTTAGCTTCAAATAAATGCGAAGTAGAAGGCTTAGCTTTAAATTCATGCGAAACAAATGGTTTAGCTACAAATACTTGTGATATACATTATTTAGCTACAACTCCATGCGAAACAAACGAGTTAGCATCAAATCCATGCGAAACACATGATTAAGATTCAAATCAATGCGATGTAGATGGTTTGCTAAAAATCCATGCGATACACAAGATTTAGCTTCAAATTAATGCGATGTAGTAGATTCAGCGTCAAATCCATGCGATATAAGTGATATAGCTTCAAAAGCAGGAGGAACAAACGAGGTAGCTTCAATTCCATGCGAAACAAATGATGTAGCTTCAAATCAATGCGAAGTAGAATTCGTAGCTTCAAATCCATGCGAAACAAATGGTTTAGCTACAAATACTTGTGATATACGTTATTTAGACTTAACTGCATGCGCATCGAACGAGTTAGCTTCAAATCCACGCGAAACACGTGATTTAGCTTCCAATTAATGCGAAGTAGAAGGCTTTGTTTCAAATCCAAGCGAAACAAATGGTTTAGCTTCAAATACTTGTGATGTACATTATTTAGATTTAACTGCATGCGCAACGAACGAGTTAGCTTCAAATTCAAGCGATACACAAGATTTAGCTTCAAATCAATGCGATGTAGAAGGTTCAGCTTCAAATCCATGCGACACATATGATTTAGCTTCAAATACTTGCGATATAAGTGATATAGCCTCAAATGCAGACAAAACAAACGAGTTAGCTTGAAATCTAAGCGAGAGAAATGATTTTGCTTAAAATCGATGCGATGTAGATGGCTTAGCTTCAAATGCAAGCGAAACACATGATTTAGCTTCAAATCAATGCGATGTAGAAGGTTTAGCTTCAAATCAATAAGAGGTACAAGGTTTAGCTTCAAACCAATAGAATTTAGAAGGTTTAGCTTCAAATCAATGCGATGTAGAGAAGGTTTAGCTTCAAATCCATACGAAAAACATGAGTTAGCTTCAAATCAATTCGAAGGACAAGGCTTAGATTCAAATCCATGCGAAACAAATAAATTAGCTTCAAATGAATGCGAAGTAGAAGGCTTAGCTTCAAATCCATGCAAAACAAATGGTTTAGCTACAAATACTTGTGATATACATTATTTAGCTACAACTGCATGCGAAACGAACGAGTTAGCTTCAAATCCATGCGAAACACACGATTTATCTTCAAATCAATGCGATGTAGAAGGTTTAGCTTCAAATCCATGCAAAACACGTGATTTGGCGTCCAATTAATACGAAGTAGAAGGCTTAGCTGCAAATCCATGCGAATCAAATGGTTTAGCTTCAAATACTTGTGATATACGTTGTTTAGATTTAACTGCATGCGCAACGGACGAGTTAGCTTCAAATCCATGCCAAACACATGATTTAGATTCAAATCCATGGGATGTAGAAGGTTTAGCTTCAAATCCATGCAAAACACGTGATTTAACGTCCAATTAATGCGAAGTAGAAGGCTTAGCATCAAATCCATGCGAAACACATGATTTAGCATTTAATCAATGCGAAGTAGAAGGCTTAGCTTCAAATCCATGCGAAACACATGATTTAGCTTCAAATCAGCGCGAAGTAGAAGGCTTAGCTTCAAATCCATGCGAATCAAATGGATCAGTTTCAAATCCATGCAAAACACGTGATTTAGTTTCCAATCAATGCAAAGTAGAAGGCTTAGCTTCAAATCCATGCGAAACAAATGGTTTAGCTTCAAATACTTGCGATATAAGTGATATAGCTTCAAATCCATGCGAAACATACGATTTATCTTCAAATCAATGCGATGTAGAAGGTTTAGCTTCAAACCCATGCAAAACACGTGATTTAACGTCCAATTAATGCGCAGTAGAAAGCTTAGCTTCAAATCCATGCGAAACACATGATGTAGCTTCAAATCAATGCGACGTAGAAGGTTTAGCTACAAATCCATGCGAAATGAATGATTTAGCTTCAGATACTGGCGATAAAAGTGATACAACATCAAATGCATGCGAAACAAACAAGTTAGCTTCAAATCCATGTGAAACACATTATTTAGCCTGCAAATCAATGCGATGTAGAAGGTTTAGCTACAAATCCATGCGAAACGAATGATTTAGCTTCACATACTTGCGATATAAGTGATGTAGCCTCAAATGCAGACGAAACAAGCGAGTTAGCTTGAAATCTAAGCGAAAGAAATGATTTAGCTTAAAATCGATGCGATGTAGATGGCTTAGCTTCAAATGCAATCGAATCACATGATTTAGCTTCAAATCAATGCTATGTAGAAGGTTTAGCTTCAAATCAATAAGAGGTAGAGGGTTTCGCTTCAAATCAATAGTATGTAGAAGGTTAAGCTTCAAATCAATGCGATGTAGATGGTTTAGCTTCAAATCCATACGAAACACATGATTTATCTTCAAATCAATTCGAAGGACAAGGCTTAGATTCAAATCCATGCGAAACAAATGATTTAGCTTCAAATTAATGCGAAGTAGAAGGCTTAGCTGCAAATCCATGCGAAACAAATGGTTTAGCTACAAATACTTGTGATATACATTATTTAGCTACAACTGCATGCGAAATGAACGAGTTAGCTTCAAATCCATGCGAAACACACGATTTAGCTTCAAATCAACGCGATGTAGAAGGTTTAGCTTCAAATCCAAGCGAAACACATGATTTAGCTTCAAATACTTGCGATATAAGTAATCTAGCTTCAAATACAGGCGAAACGAACGAGTTAGCTTCGAATCCATGCGAAACACATGATTCAGCTGCAAATCAATGCGATGTAGAAGGTTTAGCTTCAAATCCATGCCAAACACATGATTTAGATTCAAATCCATGGAATGTAGAAGGTTTAGTTTCAAATCCATGCGAAACACATGATTTAGCTGCAAATCAATGCGATGTAGAAGGTTTAGCTTCAAATCCATGCGATACACCAGATTTAGCTTCAAATCAATGCGAAACACATGATTTAACTGCAAATCAATGTGATGTAGAAGGTTCAGCTTCAAATCCATGCGACACATATGATTTAGCTTCAAATAATTGCGATTTGAGTAATATAGCTTCAAAAGTTGGAGGAACAAACGAGGTATCTTCAATACCATGCGAAACAAATTATGTAGCTTCAAATCAATGCGATGTAGAAGGCTTAGCTTCAAATCCAAGCGGAAGAAATAATTTAGCATCAGATACTTGCGATATAAGTGATATAGATTCAAATGCAGGGGAAACAAACAAGTTAGCTTCAAATCTACGCAAAACACATGATTAAGCTTCAAATCAATGCTATGTAGAAGGTTTAGCTTCAAATCCAAGCTAAACAAATGATTTAGCTTCAAATAAATGCGAAGTAGAAGTCTTAGCTTTAAATTCATGCGAAACAAATGGTTTAGCTACAAATACTTGTGATATACATTATTTAGCTACAACTCCATGCGAAACAAACGAGTTAGCATCAAATCCATGCGAAACACATGATTAAGATTCAAATCAATGCGATGTAGATGGTTTGCTAAAAATCCATGCGATACACAAGATTTAGCTTCAAATTAATGCGATGTAGTAGATTCAGCGTCAAATCCATGCGATATAAGTGATATAGCTTCAAAAGCAGGAGGAACAAACGAGGTAGCTTCAATTCCATGCGAAACAAATGATGTAGCTTCAAATCAATGCGAAGTAGAATTCGTAGCTTCAAATCCATGCGAAACAAATGGTTTAGCTACAAATACTTGTGATATACGTTATTTAGACTTAACTGCATGCGCATCGAACGAGTTAGCTTCAAAACCACGCGAAACACGTGATTTAGCTTCCAATTAATGCGAAGTAGAAGGCTTTGTTTCAAATCCAAGCGAAACAAATGGTTTAGCTTCAAATACTTGTGATGTACATTATTTAGATTTAACTGCATGCGCAACGAACGAGTTAGCTTCAAATCCAAGCGATACACAAGATTTAGCTTCAAATCAATGCGATGTAGAAGGTTCAGCTTCAAATCCATGCGACACATATGATTTAGCTTCAAATACTTGCGATATAAGTGATATAGCTTCTAAAGCTGGAGGAACAAACGAGGTGTCTTCAATACCATGCGAAACAAATTATGTAGCTTCAAATCAATGCGATGTAGAAGGCTTAGCTTCAAATCCAAGCGAAAGAAACAATTTAGCATCAGGTACTTGCGATATAAGTGATATAGCTTCAAATGCAGGAGAAACAAACGAGTTAGCTTCAAATCTACGCAAAACCCATGATTAAGCTCCAAATCAATGCTATGTAGAAGGTTTAGCTGCAAATCCAAGCGATACACAAGATTTAGCTTCAAATCAATGCGATGTAGTAGGTTCAGCTTCAAATCCATGCGGCACATATGATTTAGCTTCAAATACTTGCGATATAAGTGATATAGCCTCAAATGCAGACAAAACAAACGAGTTAGCTTGAAATCTAAGCGAGAGAAATGATTTTGCTTAAAATCGATGCGATGTAGATGGCTTAGCTTCAAATGCAAGCGAAACACATGATTTAGCTTCAAATCAATGCGATGTAGAAGGTTTAGCTTCAAATCAATAAGAGGTACAAGGTTTAGCTTCAAACCAATAGAATTTAGAAGGTTTAGCTTCAAATCAATGCGATGTAGAGAAGGTTTAGCTTCAAATCCATACGAAAAACATGAGTTAGCTTCAAATCAATTCGAAGGTCAAGGCTTAGATTCAAATCCATGCGAAACAAATAAATTAGCTTCAAATGAATGCGAAGTAGAAGGCTTAGCTTCAAATCCATGCAAAACAAATGGTTTAGCTACAAAAACTTGTGATATACATTATTTAGCTACAACTGCATGCGAAACGAACGAGTTAGCTTCAAATCCATGCGAAACACACGATTTATCTTCAAATCAATGCGATGTAGAAGGTTTAGCTTCAAATCCATGCAAAACACGTGATTTGGCGTCCAATTAATACGAAGTAGAAGGCTTAGCTGCAAATCCATGCGAATCAAATGGTTTAGCTTCAAATACTTGTGATATACGTTGTTTAGATTTAACTGCATGCGCAACGGACGAGTTAGCTTCAAATCCATGCCAAACACATGATTTACATTCAAATCCATGGGATGTAGAAGGTTTAGCTTCAAATCCATGCGAAACACATTATTTATCTGAAAATCAGTGCGAAGTAGAAGGCTCGGGTTCAAATCAATGCGTTCAAATGGTTCATCTTCAAATACTTGTGAAAGACATGAGGTAGCTTCAACTTCATGCGAAACACATGATTTAGCTTCAAATCAATGCGATGTAGAAGGTTTAGCTTCAAATCCATGCAAAACACGTGATTTAACGTCCAATTAATGCGAAGTAGAAGGCTTAGCTTCAAATCCATGCGAAACACATGATTTAGCATCTAATCAATGCGAAGTAGAAGGCTTAGCTTCAAATCCATGCGAAACACATGATCTAGCTTCAAATCTGCGCGAAGTAGAAGGCTTAGCTTCAAATCCATGCGAATCAAATGGATCAGTTTCAAATCCATGCAAAACACGTGATTTAGTTTCCAATCAATGCAAAGTAGAAGGCTTAGCTTCAAATCCATGCGAAACACATGATGTAGCTGCAAATCAGTGCGATGTAGTAGGTTCAGCTTCAAATCCATGCGGCACATATGATTTAGCTTCAAATACTTGCGATATAAGTGATATAGTTTCAAATGGTGGCGAAACGATCGAGTTAGCTTCAAATCCATGCGAAACACATGATTTAGCTGCAAATCAATGCGATGTAGAAGGTTTATCTTCAAATCCATGCGAAACAAATGGTTTAGCTTCAAATGAATGCTAAGTAGGAGGCTTAGCTTAAATTCCATGCAAAACAAATGGTTTAGCTACAAACACTTGTGATATACATTATTTAGCTACAACTGCATGCGAAACGAACGAGTTAGCTTCAAATCCATGCGATACACAAGATTTAGCTTCAAATCAATGCGATGTAGAAGGTTCAGCTTCAAATCCATGCGAAACAAATAATTTAGCATCAGATACTTGCGATATAAGTGATATAGCTTCAAATGTAGGGGAAACAAACGAGTTAGCTTCAAATGTATGCAAAACACATGATTAAACTTCAAATCAATGCTATGTAGAAGGTTTAGCTTCAAATCCAAGATAAACAAATGATTTAGCTTCAGATACTTGCGATATAAGTGATATAGCCTCAAATGCAGACAAAACAAACGAGTTAGCTTGAAATCTAAGCGAAAGAAATGATTTTGCTTAAAATCGATGCGATGTAGATGGCTTAGCTTCAAATGCAAGCGAAACACATGATTTAGCTTCAAATCAATGCGATGTAGAAGGTTTAGCTTCAAATCAATAAGAGGTAGAAGGTTTAGCTTCAAACCAATAGAATTTAGAAGGTTTAGCTTCAAATCAATGCGATGTAGAAGGTTTAGCTTCAACTCCATACGAAAAACATGATTTAGCTTCAAATCAATTCGAAGGACAAGGCTTAGATTCAAATCCATGCGAAACAAATGATTTTGCTTCAAATGAATGCGAAGTAGAAGGCTTAGCTTCAAATCCATGCAAAACAAATGGTTTAGCTACAAATACTTGTGATATACATTATTTAGCTACAACTGCATGCGAAACGAACGAGTTAGCTTCAAATCCATGCGAAACACACGATTTATCTTCAAATTAATGCGATGTAGAAGGTTTAGCTTCAAATCCATGCAAAACACATGATTTAGCGTCCAATTAATGCGAAGTAGAGGGCTTAGCTGCAAATCCATGCGAATCAAATGGTTTAGCTTCAAATACTTGTGATATACGTTGTTTAGATTTAACTGCATGCGCAACGGACGAGTTAGCTTCAAATCCATGCCAAACACATGATTTAGATTCAAATCCATGGGATGTAGAAGGTTTAGCTTCAAATCCATGCAAAACACGTGATTTAACGTCCAATTAATGCGAAGTAGAAGGCTTAGCATCAAATCCATGCGAAACACATGATTTAACTTCAAATCAGCGCGAAGTAGAAGGCTTAGCTTCAAATCCATGCGAATCAAATGGATCAGTTTCAAATCCATGCAAAACACGTGATTTAGTTTCCAATCAATGCAAAGTAGAAGGCTTAGCTTCAAATCCATGCGAAACAAATGGTTTAGCTTCAAATGAATGCGAAGTAGAAGGCTTAGCTTCAAATCCATGCAAAACAAATGGTTTAGCTACAAATACTTGTGATATACATTATTTAGCTACAACTGCATGCGAAACGAACGAGTTAGCTTCAAATCCATGCGAAACACACGATTTATCTTCAAATCAATGCGATGTAGAAGGTTTAGCTTCAAACCCATGCAAAACACGCGATTTAACGTCCAATTAATGCGCAGTAGAAAGCTTAGCTTCAAATCCATGCGAAACACATGATGTAGCTTCAAATCAATGCTATGTAGAAGGTTTAGCTTCAAATCCAAGCTAAACAAATGATTTAGCTTCAAATAAATGCGAAGTAGAAGTCTTAGCTTTAAATTCATGCGAAACAAATGGTTTAGCTACAAATACTTGTGATATACATTATTTAGCTACAACTCCATGCGAAACAAACGAGTTAGCATCAAATCCATGCGAAACACATGATTAAGATTCAAATCAATGCGATGTAGATGGTTTGCTAAAAATCCATGCGATACACAAGATTTAGCTTCAAATTAATGCGATGTAGTAGATTCAGCGTCAAATCCATGCGATATAAGTGATATAGCTTCAAAAGCAGGAGGAACAAACGAGGTAGCTTCAATTCCATGCGAAACAAATGATGTAGCTTCAAATCAATGCGAAGTAGAATTCGTAGCTTCAAATCCATGCGAAACAAATGGTTTAGCTACAAATACTTGTGATATACGTTATTTAGACTTAACTGCATGCGCATCGAACGAGTTAGCTTCAAAACCACGCGAAACACGTGATTTAGCTTCCAATTAATGCGAAGTAGAAGGCTTTGTTTCAAATCCAAGCGAAACAAATGGTTTAGCTTCAAATACTTGTGATGTACATTATTTAGATTTAACTGCATGCGCAACGAACGAGTTAGCTTCAAATCCAAGCGATACACAAGATTTAGCTTCAAATCAATGCGATGTAGAAGGTTCAGCTTCAAATCCATGCGACACATATGATTTAGCTTCAAATACTTGCGATATAAGTGATATAGCTTCTAAAGCTGGAGGAACAAACGAGGTGTCTTCAATACCATGCGAAACAAATTATGTAGCTTCAAATCAATGCGATGTAGAAGGCTTAGCTTCAAATCCAAGCGAAAGAAACAATTTAGCATCAGGTACTTGCGATATAAGTGATATAGCTTCAAATGCAGGAGAAACAAACGAGTTAGCTTCAAATCTACGCAAAACCCATGATTAAGCTCCAAATCAATGCTATGTAGAAGGTTTAGCTGCAAATCCAAGCGATACACAAGATTTAGCTTCAAATCAATGCGATGTAGTAGGTTCAGCTTCAAATCCATGCGGCACATATGATTTAGCTTCAAATACTTGCGATATAAGTGATATAGCCTCAAATGCAGACAAAACAAACGAGTTAGCTTGAAATCTAAGCGAGAGAAATGATTTTGCTTAAAATCGATGCGATGTAGATGGCTTAGCTTCAAATGCAAGCGAAACACATGATTTAGCTTCAAATCAATGCGATGTAGAAGGTTTAGCTTCAAATCAATAAGAGGTACAAGGTTTAGCTTCAAACCAATAGAATTTAGAAGGTTTAGCTTCAAATCAATGCGATGTAGAGAAGGTTTAGCTTCAAATCCATACGAAAAACATGAGTTAGCTTCAAATCAATTCGAAGGTCAAGGCTTAGATTCAAATCCATGCGAAACAAATAAATTAGCTTCAAATGAATGCGAAGTAGAAGGCTTAGCTTCAAATCCATGCAAAACAAATGGTTTAGCTACAAATACTTGTGATATACATTATTTAGCTACAACTGCATGCGAAACGAACGAGTTAGCTTCAAATCCATGCGAAACACACGATTTATCTTCAAATCAATGCGATGTAGAAGGTTTAGCTTCAAATCCATGCAAAACACGTGATTTGGCGTCCAATTAATACGAAGTAGAAGGCTTAGCTGCAAATCCATGCGAATCAAATGGTTTAGCTTCAAATACTTGTGATATACGTTGTTTAGATTTAACTGCATGCGCAACGGACGAGTTAGCTTCAAATCCATGCCAAACACATGATTTACATTCAAATCCATGGGATGTAGAAGGTTTAGCTTCAAATCCATGCGAAACACATTATTTATCTGCAAATCAGTGCGAAGTAGAAGGCTCGGGTTCAAATCAATGCGTTCAAATGGTTCATCTTCAAATACTTGTGAAAGACATGAGGTAGCTTCAACTTCATGCGAAACACATGATTTAGCTTCAAATCAATGCGATGTAGAAGGTTTAGCTTCAAATCCATGCAAAACACGTGATTTAACGTCCAATTAATGCGAAGTAGAAGGCTTAGCTTCAAATCCATGCGAAACACATGATTTAGCATCTAATCAATGCGAAGTAGAAGGCTTAGCTTCAAATCCATGCGAAACACATGATCTAGCTTCAAATCTGCGCGAAGTAGAAGGCTTAGCTTCAAATCCATGCGAATCAAATGGATCAGTTTCAAATCCATGCAAAACACGTGATTTAGTTTCCAATCAATGCAAAGTAGAAGGCTTAGCTTCAAATCCATGCGAAACACATGATGTAGCTGCAAATCAGTGCGATGTAGTAGGTTCAGCTTCAAATCCATGCGGCACATATGATTTAGCTTCAAATACTTGCGATATAAGTGATATAGTTTCAAATGGTGGCGAAACGATCGAGTTAGCTTCAAATCCATGCGAAACACATGATTTAGCTGCAAATCAATGCGATGTAGAAGGTTTATCTTCAAATCCATGCGAAACAAATGGTTTAGCTTCAAATGAATGCTAAGTAGGAGGCTTAGCTTAAATTCCATGCAAAACAAATGGTTTAGCTACAAACACTTGTGATATACATTATTTAGCTACAACTGCATGCGAAACGAACGAGTTAGCTTCAAATCCATGCGATACACAAGATTTAGCTTCAAATCAATGCGATGTAGAAGGTTCAGCTTCAAATCCATGCGAAACAAATAATTTAGCATCAGATACTTGCGATATAAGTGATATAGCTTCAAATGTAGGGGAAACAAACGAGTTAGCTTCAAATGTATGCAAAACACATGATTAAGCTTCAAATCAATGCTATGTAGAAGGTTTAGCTTCAAATCCAAGATAAACAAATGATTTAGCTTCAGATACTTGCGATATAAGTGATATAGCCTCAAATGCAGACAAAACAAACGAGTTAGCTTGAAATCTAAGCGAAAGAAATGATTTTGCTTAAAATCGATGCGATGTAGATGGCTTAGCTTCAAATGCAAGCGAAACACATGATTTAGCTTCAAATCAATGCGATGTAGAAGGTTTAGCTTCAAATCAATAAGAGGTAGAAGGTTTAGCTTCAAACCAATAGAATTTAGAAGGTTTAGCTTCAAATCAATGCGATGTAGAAGGTTTAGCTTCAACTCCATACGAAAAACATGATTTAGCTTCAAATCAATTCGAAGGACAAGGCTTAGATTCAAATCCATGCGAAACAAATGATTTTGCTTCAAATGAATGCGAAGTAGAAGGCTTAGCTTCAAATCCATGCAAAACAAATGGTTTAGCTACAAATACTTGTGATATACATTATTTAGCTACAACTGCATGCGAAACGAACGAGTTAGCTTCAAATCCATGCGAAACACACGATTTATCTTCAAATTAATGCGATGTAGAAGGTTTAGCTTCAAATCCATGCAAAACACATGATTTAGCGTCCAATTAATGCGAAGTAGAGGGCTTAGCTGCAAATCCATGCGAATCAAATGGTTTAGCTTCAAATACTTGCGATATAAGTGATATAGCTTCAAATCCATGCGAAACACACGATTTATCTTCAAATCAATGCGATGTAGAAGGTTTAGCTTCAAACCCATGCAAAACACGTGATTTAACGTCCAATTAATGCGCAGTAGAAAGCTTAGCTTCAAATCCATGCGAAACACATGATGTAGCTTCAAATCAATGCGACGTAGAAGGTTTAGCTACAAATCCATGCGAAACGAATGATTTAGCTTCAGATACTGGCGATAAAAGTGATACAACATCAAATGCATGCGAAACAAACAAGTTAGCTTCAAATCCATGCGAAACACATTATTTAGCCTGCAAATCAATGCGATGTAGAAGGTTTAGCTACAAATCCATGCGAAACGAATGATTTAGCTTCACATACTTGCGATATAAGTGATATAGCCTCAAATGCAGACGAAACAAACGAGTTAGCTTGAAATCTAAGCGAAAGAAATGATTTAGCTTAAAATCGATGCGATGTAGATGGCTTAGCTTCAAATGCAATCGAATCACATGATTTAGCTTCAAATCAATGCTATGTAGAAGGTTTAGCTTCAAATCAATAAGAGGTAGAGGGTTTCGCTTCAAATCAATAGTATGTAGAAGGTTAAGCTTCAAATCAATGCGATGTAGATGGTTTAGCTTCAAATCCATACGAAACACATGATTTATCTTCAAATCAATTCGAAGGACAAGGCTTAGATTCAAATCCATGCGAAACAAATGATTTAGCTTCAAATTAATGCGAAGTAGAAGGCTTAGCTGCAAATCCATGCGAAACACATGATTTAGCTTCAAATACTTGCGATATAAGTAATCTAGCTTCAAATACAGGCGAAACGAACGAGTTAGCTTCGAATCCATGCGAAACACATGATTCAGCTGCAAATCAATGCGATGTAGAAGGTTTAGCTTCAAATCCATGCCAAACACATGATTTAGATTCAAATCCATGGAATGTAGAAGGTTTAGTTTCAAATCCATGCGAAACACATGATTTAGCTGCAAATCAATGCGATGTAGAAGGTTTAGCTTCAAATCCATGCGATACACCAGATTTAGCTTCAAATCAATGCGAAACACATGATTTAACTGCAAATCAATGTGATGTAGAAGGTTCAGCTTCAAATCCATGCGACACATATGATTTAGCTTCAAATACTTGCGATTTGAGTAATATAGCTTCAAAAGTTGGAGGAACAAACGAGGTATCTTCAATACCATGCGAAACAAATTATGTAGCCTCAAATCAATGCGATGTAGAAGGCTTAGCTTCAAATCCAAGCGGAAGAAATAATTTAGCATCAGATACTTGCGATATAAGTGATATAGATTCAAATGCAGGGGAAACAAACAAGTTAGCTTCAAATCTACGCAAAACACATGATTAAGCTTCAAATCAATGCTATGTAGAAGGTTTAGCTTCAAATCCAAGCTAAACAAATGATTTAGCTTCAAATAAATGCGAAGTAGAAGGCTTAGCTTTAAATTCATGCGAAACAAATGGTTTAGCTACAAATACTTGTGATATACATTATTTAGCTACAACTCCATGCGAAACAAACGAGTTAGCATCAAATCCATGCGAAACACATGATTAAGATTCAAATCAATGCGATGTAGATGGTTTGCTAAAAATCAATGCGATACACAAGATTTAGCTTCAAATTAATGCGATGTAGTAGATTCAGCGTCAAATCAATGCGATATAAGTGATATAGCTTCAAAAGCAGGAGGAACAAACGAGGTAGCTTCAATTCCATGCGAAACAAATGATGTAGCTTCAAATCAATGCGAAGTAGAATTCGTAGCTTCAAATCCATGCGAAACAAATGGTTTATTTAGACGTTATTTAGACTTAACTGCATGCGCATCGAACGAGTTAGCTTCAAATCCACGCGAAACACGTGATTTAGCTTCCAATTAATGCGAAGTAGAAGGCTTTGTTTCAAATCCAAGTGAAACAAATGGTTTAGCTTCAAATACTTGTGATGTACATTATTTAGATTTAACTGCATGCGCAACGAACGAGTTAGCTGCAAATCCAAGCGATACACAAGATTTAGCTTCAAATCAATGCGATGTAGTAGGTTCAGCTTCAAATCCATGCGGCACATATGATTTAGCTTCAAATACTTGCGATATAAGTGATATAGCCTCAAATGCAGACAAAACAAACGAGTTAGCTTGAAATCTAAGCGAGAGAAATGATTTTGCTTAAAATCGATGCGATGTAGATGGCTTAGCTTCAAATGCAAGCGAAACACATGATTTAGCTTCAAATCAATGCGATGTAGAAGGTTTAGCTTCAAATCAATAAGAGGTACAAGGTTTAGCTTCAAACCAATAGAATTTAGAAGGTTTAGCTTCAAATCAATGCGATGTAGAGAAGGTTTAGCTTCAAATCCATACGAAAAACATGAGTTAGCTTCAAATCAATTCGAAGGACAAGGCTTAGATTCAAATCCATGCGAAACAAATAAATTAGCTTCAAATGAATGCGAAGTAGAAGGCTTAGCTTCAAATCCATGCAAAACAAATGGTTTAGCTACAAATACTTGTGATATACATTATTTAGCTACAACTGCATGCGAAACGAACGAGTTAGCTTCAAATCCATGCGTAACACACGATTTATCTTCAAATCAATGCGATGTAGAAGGTTTAGCTTCAAATCCATGCAAAACACGTGATTTGGCGTCCAATTAATACGAAGTAGAAGGCTTAGCTGCAAATCCATGCGAATCAAATGGTTTAGCTTCAAATACTTGTGATATACGTTGTTTAGATTTAACTGCATGCGCAACGGACGAGTTAGCTTCAAATCCATGCCAAACACATGATTTACATTCAAATCCATGGGATGTAGAAGGTTTAGCTTCAAATCCATGCGAAACACATTATTTATCTGCAAATCAGTGCGAAGTAGAAGGCTCGGGTTCAAATCAATGCGTTCAAATGGTTCATCTTCAAATACTTGTGAAAGACATGAGGTAGCTTCAACTTCATGCGAAACACATGATTTAGCTTCAAATCAATGCGATGTAGAAGGTTTAGCTTCAAATCCATGCAAAACACGTGATTTAACGTCCAATTAATGCGAAGTAGAAGGCTTAGCTTCAAATCCATGCGAAACACATGATTTAGCATCTAATCAATGCGAAGTAGAAGGCTTAGCTTCAAATCCATGCGAAACACATGATCTAGCTTCAAATCTGCGCGAAGTAGAAGGCTTAGCTTAAATCCATGCGAATCAAATGGATCAGTTTGAAATCCATGCAAAACACGTGATTTAGTTTCCAATCAATGCAAAGTAGAAGGCTTAGCTTCAAATCCATGCGAAACACATGATGTAGCTGCAAATCAGTGCGATGTAGTAGGTTCAGCTTCAAATCCATGCGGCACATATGATTTAGCTTCAAATACTTGCGATATAAGTGATATAGTTTCAAATGGTGGCGAAACGATCGAGTTAGCTTCAAATCCATGCGAAACACATGATTTAGCTGCAAATCAATGCGATGTAGAAGGTTTAGCTTCAAATCCAAGCGAAACACATGATTTAGCTTCAAATAATTGCGATATAAGTGATCTAGCTTCAAGTACAGGCGAAACCCACGAGTTAGCTTCAACTCCATGCGAAACACATGATTCAGCTGCAAATCAATGCGATGTAGAAGGTTTAGCTTCAAATCATGCGTTACACAAGATTTAGCTTCAAATCAATGCCATGTAGAAGGTTCAGCTTCAAATCCATGCGACACATGTGATTTAGCGTCAAATTCTTGCGATATAAGTGATATAGCTTCTAGAGCTGGAGGAACAAACGAGGTATCTTCAATTGCATGCGAAACAAATGATTTAGCTTCAAATCAATGCGAAGTAGAAGGCTTAGCTTCAAATCCATGCGATACAAATAATTTAGCATCAGATACTTGCGATATAAGTGATATAGCTTCAAATGTAGGGGAAACAAACGAGTTAGCTTCAAATGTATGCAAAACACATGATTAAGCTTCAAATCAATGCTATGTAGAAGGTTTAGCTTCAAATCCAAGCTAAACAAATGATTTAGCTTCAGATACTTGCGATATAAGTGATATAGCCTCAAATGCAGACAAAACAAACGAGTTAGCTTGAAATCTAAGCGAAAGAAATGATTTTGCTTAAAATCGATGCGATGTAGATGGCTTATCTTCAAATGCAAGCGAAACACATGATTTAGCTTCAAATCAATGCTATGTAGAAGGTTTAGCTTCAAATCAATGCGATGTAGAAGGTTTTGCTTCAAATCCATACGAAAAACATGATTTAGCTTCAAATCAATTCGAAGGACAAGGCTTAGATTCAAATCCATGCGAAACAAATGATTTAGCTTCAAATGAATGCGAAGTAGAAGGCTTAGCTTCAAATTCATGCAAAACAAATGGTTTAGCTACAAATACTTGTGATATACATTATTTAGCTACAACTGCATGCGAAACGAACGAGTTAGCTTCAAATCCATGCGAAACACACGATTTATCTTCAAATTAATGCGATGTAGAAGGTTTAGCTTCAAATCCATGCAAAACACGTGATTTAGCGTCCAATTAATGCAAAGTAGAAGGCTTAGCTGCAAATCCATGCGAATCAAATGGTTTAGCTTCAAATACTTGTGATATACGTTGCTTAGATTTAACTGCATGCGCAACGGACGAGTTAGCTTCAAATCCATGCCAAACACATGATTTAGATTCAAATCCATGGGATGTAGAGGTTTAGCTTCAAATCCATGCGAAACACATGATTTAGATTCAAATCAATGAGAAGTAGAAGGCATAGCTTCAAATACATGAGAGATAATTGATTTAGCTTCAGATAGTTGCGATATAAGTGATATAGCTTCAAATGCAGAGGAAACAAACGAGTTAGCACCAAATCCATGCGAAACACATGATTATGCTTCTCGAGAAACAATTGGTTTAGCATCAAATATTTGTGATACACATGATTTAGCTTCAACTGTATGCGAAACAAACGATGTAGCTTCAAATCCAAGCGAGACACATGATTTATGATCAAATTAATGCGAAGTAGAAGGCTTAGCTTCAATCCAAGCGAAACACATGATATAGCTTCAAATCAATGCGAAGTAGAAGGCTTGGCTTCAAATCAATCCGAAACAAATTGCTTAGCTTCAAATACTTGTGATATACATGATATAGCTTTAAATGCAGGCGGAACAAAAGAGTTAGCTTCAAATACATGCGAAACACATGATTATGCTTCAAATCAATGCGAAGTAGAATGATTACCTTCAATTCCATCCCAATCAAAATGTTTAGCTTCAAATACTTGTGATATACATAATTTGGCTTGAACTGCAGTCGTAATAAACGAGTTTGCTTCAAATCCAAGCGAAACACATGATTTAGCTTCAAATAAAAGGGATGTAGAAGGTTTAGCTTCAAATCCATGGGAAACAAATGATTTAGCTTCAGATGCTTGCGATAAAAGTGATATAGCTTCAAATGCTGACGAAACAAACGGGTTAGCTTCAACTCCATGCGAAACATATGATATAGCTTCAAATCAAAAAGATGTAGCAGGTTTAGCTTGAAATCAATGCGATGTATACGGTTTAACTTCACATTCATGCGACACAAATGATTTAGCGTCAGATACTTGCGATATAAGTGATATAGCATCAAATGCAGAGGAAGCAAACGAGTTAGCTTCAAATTCATGCAAAACACACGATTAAGTTTCAGATCAATGATATGTAGACGGTTCAGCTTAAAAAACAATGCGACACAAATGATTTAGCTTCAGATACTTGCGATATGAGCGATATAGCTTCAAATGCAGACGAAACAAACGAGTTAGCATCAAATCCACGCGAAACACATGATATAGATGCAAATCAATGCGATGTAGAAGGTTTAGCTTCGAATCCATGCGAAACAAATGACATGGCTTCAAACACTTGGGATATAAGTGGTATAGCTTCAAATGCTGACGAAACAAACGGGTTAGCTTCAACTCCATGCGAAACACATGATTTACCTACAAATCAATAAGATGTAGAATGTTTAGCTTCAAATCCAAACGAAGCGCATGATTTAGCTTCAAACCAATGCGATGAAGAAGGTTTAGCTTCAAATCCGCCCGAAACAAATGATTTAGCTTCAAATACTTGCGATATATGTGATATAGCTTCAAATGCAGGAGAGGCAAATCAGTTAGCTTCAAATCTATGCGAAACACATGAATTAGCTTCAAATCAATTCGAAGGACAAGGCTTAGATTCAAATCCATGCGAAACAAATGATTTAGCTTCATATCAATGCGAAGTAGAAGGCTTCGCTTCAAATCCATGCCACACAACTGATTGAGCATCAAATACTTGCGATATAAATGATATAGCTTCAAATGCAGGCGAAACAAACGAGTTAGCTTCAAATCCATGCGAAACACGTGATTTAGATGCAAATCACTGCGACGTAGAAGGCTTTGCTTTAAGTCCATGCGAAACGAATGATTTAGCTTCAAATACTTGCGATATAAATGATATAGCTTCAAATGCAGGCGACACAAATGAGTTAGCTTCAAACCCATGCGAAACACATGATTTAGCTTCATATCAATGCGAAGTAGAAGGCTTCGCTTCAAATCCATGCGACACAACTGATTGAGCATCAAATACTTGCGATATAAATGATATAGCTTCAAATGCAGGCGAAACAAACGAGTTAGCTTCAAATCCATGCGAAACACATGCTTTAGCTGCAAATCAGTGCGAAGTAGAAGGCTTACGTTCAAATCCATGCGATTCAAATGGTTCATCTTCAAATACTTGCGAAAGACATGATTTAGCTACAACTGCATGCTATACAAACGAGTTACCTTCAAATCCACGCGAAACACATGATTTAGATTCAAATCAATGCGATGTAGAAGGCTTGGCTTCAAATCCATGCAAACACGTGATTTAACTTCAAATCAATTCGAAGTAAAAGGCTTAGCTTCAAATCAATGCGAAGCAACTGGTTTATCTTCAAATACTTGTGATATTCATGATTTAACTTCGATTGCAGGCGAAACGAACGAGTTAGCTTGAAATCCATTCGAAACACATGATTTAGCTTCATATCAATGCGAAGTAGAATGCTTACCTTCAATTCCATCCGAATCAAAAGGTTTAGATTCAAATACTTGTGATATACATGATTTCGTTTCAACTCTATGTGAAACAAACGTGTTAGCTTCAAATCCAAGCAAAACACATGATTTAGATTCAAATCAATGCGAAGTAGTAGGCTTAGCTCCAAATCAATGCGAAACAAATGATTTACGTTCAAATACCAGCGGTTTAAATGAAATAGCTTCAAATGCAGGCGAAACAAACGAGTTAGCTTCAAATCCATGCGAAGCACATGAGTTAGGTTCAAATCAATGCCAAGTAGAAGGCTTAGCTTCAATTCCATGTGAAACAAATGGTTTAGCTTCAATACTTGTGATAAACACGATTTAGAGTCAATTGCATGCGAATGGAACGAGTTAGCTTCAAATCCCAGAGAAACACATGATTTAACTTCAAATCAATGCGAAGTAGAAGGGTTAGCTGCAAATCTGTGCGAAACAAATGGTTTGGATTCAGATACTTGTACTAAACATAATTTATCTTCAACTGCATGCGAATCAAACGAGTTAGCTTCAAATCCCAGAGGAACACATGATTTAACTTCTAATCAATGCGAAGTAGAAGGCTTAGCTTCAAATCCATGCGAAACAAATGATTAACTTTCAAATACCTGCGGTTTAAATGAAATAGCTTCAAATGCAGGAGAAACAAACGAGTTAGCTTCAAATCCTTGCGATACACATGATTTAGCTTCAAATCAATACGAAGTAGTAGGCTTAGCTTCAAATCAATGCGAATCAAATGGTTTGGATTCAGATACTTGTGATGGACACGATTTAGAGTCAACTGCATGCGAATCAAACGAGTTAACTTCATATTCAAGAGAAACACATGATTTAACTTCAAATCAATGCGAAGTTGGAGGCTTAGCTTCAAATCAATGCGAAACAAATGATTTAGCTTCAAATACTTGTGATAAACATGATTTAAGTTCAACTGCATGCGAATCGAACGAGTTAGCTTCAAATTCAAGAGAAACACATGATTTAACTTCAAATCAATGCAAAGTAGAAGGCTTAGCTTCAAATCCATGCGAAACAAATGAATTACCTTCAAATGCCTGCGGTTTAAATGAAATAGCTTCAAATGCAGGCGAAACAAACGAGTTAGCTCCAAATCCATGCGAAGCACATGAGTTAGCTTCAAATCAATGCGAAGTAGAAGGCTTAGCTTCAAATCTGTGCGAAACAAATGGTTTGGATTCAGATACATGTGATAAACATGGTTTAGATTCAACTGCGTGCGAATCAAACGACTTAGCTTCAAATCCAAGGGAAACACATGATTTAACTTCAAATCAATGCGAAGTCGAAGGCTTAGCTTCAAATCAATGCGGAACAAATGATTTAGCTTCAAATACTTGTGATAAACATGATTTAGCTTCAACTGCATGCGGATCTGACGAATTAGCTTCAAATCCAAGGGAAACACATGATTTAACTTCAAATCAATGCGAAGTAGTAGGCTTACCTTCAAATCAATGCGAAACAAATGGTTTGGATTCAGATACTTATGTTCAAAATGATTTGGCTTCAACTGCATGCGAATCAAACGAGTTAGCTTCAAATTCAAGAGAAACACATGATTTAACTTCAAATCAATGCGAAGTAGAAGGCTTAGCTTCAAATCCACGCGAAATAAATGATTTACCTTCAAATACTTCTGATAAACATGATTTAGCTTCAACTGCATGCGAATCAAACGAGATAGCTTCAAATCCAATAGAAACACGTGATATTAACTTCAAATCAATGCAAAGTAGAAGGCTTAGCTTCAAATCCATGCGAAACAAATGAATTACTTTCAAATGCCTGCGGTTTAAATGAAATAGCTTCAAATGCAGGCGAAACAAACGAGTTAGCTCCAAATCCATGCGAAGCACATGAGTTAGCTTCAAAT